>NC_134710.1:511372307-511622307 GCF_043290135.1 Rhipicephalus microplus
AACAACGGTGTCAAGCGCTTTCACATTAGATATCGCAGTTCCCGACTTGTAATGGTGAAAAACATTGCATCTCACTAAGTGGCATTGTTTATTGCGGTTTTACGACGGTTCATATCTTAACATAACCTAACCTAACCTAACCTAACGCAACCTTACCTAACCTACTCTAACCTAACCTAACCAAACTTAACCTAACCTAACCCAACCCAACCCAAACCAACCCAACCTAACCTAACCTAACCTAACCTTACCCAACCCAACCCAACCGAACCTAACCGAACCTAACCCCACCCCACCCAACCCAACCCAACCCAACCTAATCTAACCTAACCCAACCCAACCCAACCCAACCTAACCTAACCTAACCAAACCTAACCAAACCTAACCTAACCTAACCTAACCTTACCTAACCTTACCTAACCTAACCTAACCTAACCTAACGTAACCTAACCTAACCTACCCCAACGTAACCTAACCTAACCTAACGTAACCTAACCTACTCTAATTTAACCTAACCTAACCCAACCTAACCCAACCCAACCCAACACAACCCAACCCAACCCAACCTAACCTAATCCAACCCAAACCAACCTAACCTAACCTAACCTAACCTAACGACGGTTGCAAGCGCTTTCACATTACATATCGCAGTTCCCGACTTGTAAAGGTGAAAAACACTGCATCTCACTAAGTGACATTGTTTAATGCGGTTTTACGACGGTTCATATCTTAACCTAACCTAACCTAACCTTACCTAACCTAACGTAACTTAACCTAACCTAACCTAACTTAACCTAACCTAACCTAACCTAACCCAACCCAACCCAACGCAACCTAACCTAACCTAACCTAACCTAACCGAACCTAACCTAACCTAACCTAACCTAACCCAACCCAACCAACCCAACCCAACCCAACCTAACCTAACCTAACCTAACCAAACCTAACCTAACCTAACCTTACCTTACCTAACCTAACCTAACGTAACCTAACCTAACCAAACCTAACCTAACCTAACCTAACCTTACCTAACCTAACCTAACCTAACGTAACCTAACCTAACCTAACGTAACCTAACCTACCCTAAGCCAACCTAACCTAACCTAACCTAACCTAACCCAACCCAACCCAACCCAACCCAACCTAACCTAACCTAACCTAACCTAACCAAACCTAACCTAACCTAACCTAACCTAACCTTACCTAACCTTACATAACCTAACCTAACCTAACGTAACCTAACCTAACCTAACCTAACCTAACGTAACCTAACCTACTCTAATCTAACCTAACCTAACCCAACCTAAACCATCCCAACCCAACACAACCCAACCCAACCCAACCTAACCTAATCCAACCCAAACCAACCTAACCTAACCTAACCTAACCTAACGACGGTTGCAAGCGCTTTCACATTAGATATCGCAGTTCCCGACTTGTAATGGTGAAAAACACTGCATCTCATTAAGTGACATTGTTTAATGCGGTTTTACGACGGTTCATAACTTAACTGAACCTAACATTCACACTTGTATCTCAAAACGCTCTATTACACTGTTTCGTTCACAATTACAATATTTGCATGACCTCACAGTTTTTCACCAACTTATTACAGTACAGAACGCTGTATCTCGCTAAATGACATCGTTCTTTATGGTTTCACGATGCTTGCATGCGCTTTAACGAGAATATCACAATATAGCAGTTTCGCACTTGTAACGGTACAACACGCAGTACCTGGCTAGTGCATGCCGTTTTGTGTCCTTTCACAATATTTGACCTATATCAGTTTCGTAGTCGCAATAAAACAACACTATCTCCTTAGATGACGTCTTTTTTGGTGGTTTCACGACGCTACCTAGCTTAAACTAACATAACTCAACCTAACATAACCTTCGCACTTCTATCGTTAGAAAACGTTTTACTCGCTACTTTACAATGCTTTCTACAACATTACGACGGTTTCATGCACTTTCACATCAGTTATCGCAGTTCCCGACTTGTAATGGTGAAAAACACTGCATCTCACTAAGTGACATTGTTTATTGCGGTTTTACGACGGTTCATATCTTAACCTAACCTGACCTATCCTAACCTAACCTAACGCAACCTTACCTAACCTAATCTAACCTAACCTAACCAAACTTAACCTAACCTAACCTAACCTAACCCAACCCAAACCAACCCAACCCAACCTAACCTAACCTAACCTAACCTAACCTTACCCAACCCAACCCAACCCAACATAACCTAACCTAACCCCACCCAACCCAACCCAACCCAACCCAACCTTACCTAACCTAACCTAAACCAACTCATCCCAACCCAACCCGACTTAACCCAACCTAACCTAACCAAACCTAACCTAACCTAACCTAACCTGACCTTACCTAACCTAACCTTACCTAACCTAACGTAACCTAGCCTAACGTAACCCAACCTAACCCAACCTAACCCAACCTAACCTAACCCAACCCAACCTAACCCAACCTAACCTAACCTAACCTAACCTAACCCAACCTAACCCGACCCAACCTAACGTAACCCAACCCAACCCAATCTAACCCAACCTAACCTAACCCAACCTAACCTAACCTAACGATGGTTGCAAGCGCTTTCACATTAGATATCGCAGTTCCCGACTTGTAATGGTGAAAAACACTGCATCTCATTAAGTGACATTGTTTAATGCGGTTTTACGACGGTTCATATCTTAACCTAACCTAACCTAACCTAACCCAACCCAACCCAACCCAACCTAACCTAACCCAACCTAATCTAACCCAACCTAACCCAACCCAACCCAACCCAACCTAACCTAACCTAACCTATCCCAACCAAACTCAACCCAACCCAACCCAACCCAACCTAACCTAACCTAACCTAACCTAACCCAACCCAACGCAACCTAATCTAACCTAACCCAACCTAACCCAACCTAACCAAACCTAACCTAACCTAACCCAACCCAACCCAACCCAACCCAACCTAACCTAACCTAACCTAACCAAACCTAACCTAACCTAACCTAACCTAACCTTACCTAACCTAACCTAACCTAACGTAACCTAACCTAACCTAACCTAACGTAACCTTACCTAACCTAACCTAACCTAACGTAACCTAACCTACCCTAATCTAACCTAACCTAACCCAACCTAACCCAACACAACCCAACCCAACCCAACCTAACCTAATCCAACGCAAACCAACCTAACCTAACCTAACCTAACGACGGTTGCAAGCGCTTTCACATTAGATATCGCAGTTCCCGACTTGTAATGGTGAAAAACACTGCGTCTCACTAAGTGACATTGTTTAATGCTGGTTTTACGACGGTTCATAACTTAACTGAACCTAACATTCGCACTTGTATCTCAAAACGCTATATTACACTGTTTCGTTCACAATTACCATATTTGCATGACCTCACAGTTTTTCACCAACTTATTACAGTACAGAACGCTGTATCTCGCTAAATGACATCATTCTTTAAGGTTTCACAATGCTTGCATGCGCTTTAACGAGAATATCACAACATAGCAGTTTCGCACTTGTAACGGTACAACACGCAGTATTTGGCTTGTTCATGCCGTTTTGTGTGCTTTCACAACATTTCACCTATCGGAGTTTCGTACTCGCAATAAAACAACACTATCTCGTTAGATGACGTCGGTTTTGGTGGTTTCACGACGCTACCTAGCTTAAACTAACATAACTAAACCTAACATAACCTTCGCACTTCTATCGTTAGAAAACGTTTTACTCGCTACTTTACATTGCTTTCTACAACATTACGACGGTTTCAAGCGCTTTCACATTAGATATCGCAGTTCCCGACTTGTAAAGGTGAAAAACACTGCATCTCACTAAGTGACATTGTTTATTGCGGTTTTAATACGGTTCATATCTTAACCTAACCTAACCTATCCTAACCTAACCTAACCTAACCTTACTTAACCTAACTTAACCTAACCTAACCTAATCTAACTTAACCTAACCTAACCTAACCTAACCTAACCCAACCCAACCGAACCCAACCTAACCTAACATAACCAAACCTAACCTAACCAAACCTAACCTAACCTAACCTAACCTAACCTTACCTAACCTAACCTAACGTAACCTAACCTAACCTAACCTAACGTAACCTAACCTACCCTAACCCAACCTAACCTAACCTAACCTAACCTAACCCAACCCAACCCAACCCAACCCAACCTAACCTAACCTAACCTAACCTTACCTAACCTTACCTAACCTAACCTAACCTAACGTAACCTAACCTAACCTAACCTAACGTAACCTAACCTAACCTGACGTAACCTAACCTACTCTAATCTAACCTAACCTAACCCATCCTAACCCAACCCAACCCAACACAACCCAACCCAACCCAACCTAACCTAATCCAACCCAAACCAACCTAACCTAACCTAACCTAACCTAACGACGGTTGCAAGCGCTTTCACATTAGATATCGCAGTTCCCAACTTGTAATGGTGAAAAACTGCATCTCACTAAGTGACATTGTTTAATGCGGTTTTACAACGGTTCATATCTTAACATAACCTAACATCGCACTTGTATCTAAAAACGCTCTATTACACTGTTTCGTTCACAAATACGATATTTGCATAACCTCACAGTTTTTCACCAACTTATTGCAGTACAGAACGCTGTATCTCGCTAAATGACATCGTTCTTTAAGGTTTCACGATGCTTGCATGCGCTTTAACGAGAATATCACAATATAGCAGTTTCGCACTTGTAACGGTACAACACGCAGTACCTGGCTAGCGCATGCCGTTTTGTGTCCTTTCACAATATTTGACCTATCGCAGTTTCGTAGTCGCAATAAAACAACACTATCTCGTTAGATGACGTCTTTTTTGGTGGTTTCACGACGCTACCTAGCTTAAACTAACATAACTCAACCTAAGATAACCTTCGCACTTCTATCGTTAGAAAACGTTTTACTCGCTACTTTACAATGCTTTCTACAACATTACGACGGTTTCATGCACTTTCACATCAGATATTGCAGTTCCCGACTTGTAATGGTGAAAAACACTGCATCTCACTAAGTGACATTGTTTTTTGCGGTTTTACGACGGTTCATATCTTAACCTAACCTAACATTCGCGCTTGTATCTAAAAACGCTCTATTACACTGTTTCGTTCACAATTACGATATTTGCATAACCTCACAGTTTTTCACCAACCTATTACAGTACAGAACGCTGTATCTCGCTAAATGACATCATTCTTTAAGGTTTCACGATGCTTGCATGCGCTTTAACGAGAATATCACAACATAGCAGTTTCGCACTTGTAACGGTACAACACGCAGTATTTAGCTTGTTCATGCCGTTTTGTGTGCTTTCACAACTTTTCACCTATCGCAGTTTCGTACTCGCGATAAAACAACACTATCTCGTTAGATGACGTCGTTTTTGGTGGTTTCACGACGCTACCTAGCTTAAGCTAACATAACTCAACCTAACATAACCTTCGCACTTCTATCGTTAGAAAACCCTTTACTTGCTACTTTACAATGCTCTCTACAACATTACGACAGTTTCAGGCGCTTTCACAATAGATATCGCAGTTCCCGTCTTGTAATGGTGAAAAACACTGCATCTCACTAAGTGACATTGTTTAATGCGGCTTCACGACGGTTCATATCTTAACCTGACCTAACATTCGCACTTGTATCTAAAAACGCTCTATTACACTGTTTCGTTCACAATTACGATATTTGCATAACCTCACAGTTTTTCACCAACTTATTACGGCACAGAACACTGTATATCCCTAATGACATCGTTCTTTAAGGTTTCACGATGCTTGCATGCGCTTTAACCAGAATATCAGAATAGAGCAGTTTCGCACTTGTAACGGTACAACACGCAGTACCTGGCTAGTGCATGCCGTTTTGTGTCCTTTCACAATATTTCACCTATTGCAGTTTTGTAGTCGCAATAAATAACACTATTTCATTAGATGGCGTCGTTTTTGGTGGTTTCACGACGCTACCTAGCTTAAACTAACTCAACCTAACATAACCTTCGCACTTCTATCGTTAAAAAACGTTTTACTCGCTACTTTACAATGCTTTCTACAACATTACGACGGTTTCATGCGACTTACCATAAGATATCGCAGTTCCCGACTTGTAATGGTGAAAAACACTGCATCTCACTAAGTGACATTGTTTAATGCGGTTTTACGACGGTTCATAACTTAACTGAACCTAACATTCGCACTTGTATCTCAAAACGCTCTATTACACTGTTTCGTTCACAATTACAATATTTGCATGACCTCACAGTTTTTCACCAACTTATTACAGTACAGAACGCTGTATCTCGCTAAATGACATCATTCTTTAAGGTTTCACAATGCTTGCATGCGCTTTAACGAGAATATCACAATATAGCAGTTTCGCACTTGTAACGGTACAACACGCAGTACCTGGCTAGTGCATGCCGTTTTGTGTCCTTTCACAATATTTGACCTATCGCAGTTTCGTAGTCGCAATAAAACAACACTATCTCCTTAGATGACGTCTTTCTTGGTGGTTTCACGACGCTACCTAGCTTAAACTTACATAACTCAACCTAACATAACCTTCGCACTTCTATCGTTAGAAAACGTTTTACTCGCTACTTTACAATGCTTTCTACAACATTACGACGGTTTCATGCACTTTCACATCAGTTATCGCAGTTCCCGACTTGTAATGGTGAAAAACACTGCATCTCACTAAGTGACATTGTTTGTTGCGGTTTTACGACGGTTCATATCTTAACCTAACCTGACCTATCCTAACCTAACCTAACCTAACCTTACCTAATCTAACTTAACCTAACCTAACCTAACCTAACTTAACCTATCCTAACCTAACCTAACCTAACCCAACCCAACCCAACCCAACCTAACCTAACCTAACCCAACTCAACCCAACCCAACCCAACCCAACCCAACCTAACCTAACCTAACCCAACCCAACCCAACTCAACCAAACTAACCTAACCCAACCTAACCTAACCTAACCTAACCTAACCCAACCCAACCAACCCAACCCAACCTAACCTAACCTAACCTAACCTAACGAACCCAACCCAACCTAACCTAACCTAACCTAACCTAACGAAACCTAACCTAACCTAACCTAACCTTATCTAACCTAACCTAACGTAACCTAACCTAACCTAACGTAACCTAACCTAACCTAACCTAACGTAACCTAACGTACCCTAATCTAACCTAACCTAACCCCACCTAACCCAACCCAACCCAACACAACCCAACCCAACCCAACCTAACCTAATCCAACCCAAAGCAACCTAACCTAACCTAACCTAACCTAACGACGGTGTCAAGCGCTTTCACAATAGATATCGCAGTTCCTGACTTGTAATGGTGAAAAGCATTGCATCTCACTAAGTGACATTGTTTATTGCGGTTTTACGACGGTTCATATCTTAACATAACCTAACATCGCACTTGTATCTAAAAACGCTCTATTACACTGTTTCGTTCACAAATACGATATTTGCATAACCTCACAGTTTTTCACCAACTTATTGCAGTACAGAACGCTGTATCTCGCTAAATGACATCGTTCTTTAAGGTTTCACGATGCTTGCATGCGCTTTAACGAGAATATCACAATATAGCAGTTTCGCACTTGTAACGGTACAACACGCAGTACCTGGCTAGTGCATGCCGTTTTGTGTCCTTTTACAATATTTGACCTATCGCAGTTTCGTAGTCGCAATAAAACAACACTATCTCGTTAGATGACGTCTTTTTTGGTGGTTTCACGACGCTACCTAGCTTAAACTAACATAACTCAACCTAACATAACCTTCGCACTTCTATCGTTAGAAAACGTTCACTGGCTACTTTAAAATGCTTTCTACAACATTACGACGGTTTCATGTAATTTAACATAAGATATCGCAGTTCCCGACTTGTAATGGTGAAAAACACTGCATCTCACTAAGTGACATTGTTTAATGCGGTTTTACGACGATTCATATCTTAACCTAACCTAACATTCGCACTTGTATCTCAAAACGCTCTATAACACTGTTTCGTTCACAATTACGATATTTCCATGGCCTCACAGTTTTTCACCAACTTATTACAGTACAGAACGCTGTATCTCGCTAAATGACATCTTTCTTTAAGGTTTCCCGATGCTTGCATGCGCTTTAACGAGAATATCACAACATAGCAGTTTCGCACTTGTAACGGTACAACACCCAGTAGTTGGCTTGTTCATGCCGTTTTGTGTGCTTTCACATTTCACCTATTGCAGTTTCGTACATGCAATAAAACAACACTATCTCGTTAGATGACGTCCTTTTTGGTGGTTTCACGACGCTACCTAGCTTAAACTTACATATCTCAACCTAACATAACCTTCGCACTTCTATCGTTAGAAAACGTTTTACTCGCTACTTTACAATGCTTTCTACAACATTACGACGGTTTCATGCACTTTCACATCAGTTATCGCAGTTCCCGACTTGTAATGGTGAAAAACACTGCATCTCACCAAGTGACATTGTTTATTGCGGTTTTACGGCGGTTCATATCTTAACCTAACCTGACCTATCCTAACCTAACCTAACCTAACCTTACCTAATCTAACTTAACCTAACCTAACCTAACCTAACTTAACCTATCCTAACCTAACCTAACCTAACCCAACCCAACCCAACCCAACCTAACCTAACCTAACCCAACTCAACCCAACCCAACCCAACCCAACCCAACCCAACCTAACCTAACCTAACCCAACCCAACCCAACTTAACCAAACTAACCTAACCCAACCTAACCTAACCTAACCTAACCTAACCCAACCCAACCAACCCAACCCAACCTAACCTAACCTAACCTAACCTAACGAAACCTAACCTAACCTAACCTAACCTAACCTTACCTAACCTAACCTAACGTAACCTAACGTAACCTAACCTAACGTAACCTAACCTAACCTAACGTAACCTAACGTACCCTAATCTAACCTAACCTAACCCAACCTAACCCAACCCAACCCAACACAACCCAACCCAACCCAACCTAACCTAATCCAACCCAAACCAACCTAACCTAACCTAACCTAACCTAACAACGGTGTCAAGCGCTTTCACATTAGATATCGCAGTTCCCGACTTGTAATGGTGAAAAACATTGCATCTCACTAAGTGGCATTGTTTATTGCGGTTTTACGACGGTTCATATCTTAACATAACCTAACCTAACCTAACCTAACGCAACCTTACCTAACCTACTCTAACCTAACCTAACCAAACTTAACCTAACCTAACCTAACCTAACCTAACCCAACCCAACCCAAACCAACCCAACCTAACCTAACCTAACCTAACCTTACCCAACCCAACCCAACCGAACCTAACCTAACCTAACCCCACCCCACCCAACCCAACCCAACCCAACCTAATCTAACCTAACCCAACCCAACCCAACCCAACCTAACCTAACCTAACCAAACCTAACCAAACCTAACCTAACCTAACCTAACCTTACCTAACCTTACCTAACCTAACCTAACCTAACCTAACGTAACCTAACCTAACCTACCCCAACGTAACCTAACCTAACCTAACGTAACCTAACCTACTCTAATTTAACCTAACCTAACCCAACCTAACCCAACCCAACCCAACACAACCCAACCCAACCCAACCTAACCTAATCCAACCCAAACCAACCTAACCTAACCTAACGACGGTTGCAAGCGCTTTCACATTACATATCGCAGTTCCCGACTTGTAATGGTGAAAAACACTGCATCTCATTAGGTGACATTGTTTAATGCAGTTTTACGACGGTTCATAACTTAACTGAACCTTACATTCGCACATGTATCTCAAAACGCTCTATTACACTGTTTCGTTCACAATTACAATATTTGCATGACCTCACAGTTTTTCACCAACTTATTACAGTTCAGAACGCTGTATCTCGCTAAATGACATCGTTCTTTAAGGTTTCACGATGCTTGCATGCGCTTTAACGAGAATATCACAATATAGCAGTTTCGCACTTGTAACGGTACAACACGCAGTACCTGGCTAGTGCATGCCGTTTTGTGTCCTTTCACAATATTTGACCTATCGCAGTTTCGTAGTCGCAATAAAACAACACTATCTCCTTAGATGACGTCTTTTTTGGTGGTTTCACGACGCTACCTAGCTTAAACTTACATAACTCAACCTAACATAACCTTCGCACTTCTATCGTTAGAAAACGTTTTACTCGCTACTTTACAATGCTTTCTACAACATTACGACGGTTTCATGCACTTTCACATCAGTTATCGCAGTTCCCGACTTGTAATGGTGAAAAACACTGCATCTCACTAAGTGACATTGTTTATTGCGGTTTTACGACGGTTCATATCTTAACCTAACCTGACCTATCCTAACCTAACCTAACCTAACCTTACCTAATCTAACTTAACCTAACCTAACCTAACCTAACTTAACCTATCCTAACCTAACCTAACCTAACCTAACCCAACCCAACCCAACCCAACCTAACCTAACCTAACCCAACCCAACTCAACCCAACCCAACCCAACCTGACCTAACCTAACCCAACCCAACCCAACTCAACCAAACTAACCTAACCCAACCTAACCTAACCTAACCTAACATAACCCAACCCAACCAACCCAACCCAACCTAACCTAACCTAACCTAACCTAACGAAACCTAACCTAACCTAACCTAACCTTACCTAACCTAACCTAACGTAACCTAACCTAACCTAACGTAACCTAACCTAACCTAACCTAACGTAACCTAACGTACCCTAATCTAACCTAACCTAACCCAACCTAACCCAACCCAACCCAACACAACCCAACCCAACCCAACCTAACCTAATCCAACCCAAAGCAACCTAACCTAACCTAACCTAACCTAACGACGGTGTCAAGCGCTTTCACAATAGATATCGCAGTTCCTGACTTGTAATGGTGAAAAACTGCATCTCACTAAGTGACATTGTTTAATGCGGTTTTACAACGGTTCATATCTTAACATAACCTAACATCGCACTTGTATCTAAAAACGCTCTATTACACTGTTTCGTTCACAAATACGATATTTGCATAACCTCACAGTTTTTCACCAACTTATTGCAGTACAGAACGCTGTATCTCGCTAAATGACATCGTTCTTTAAGGTTTCACGATGCTTGCATGCGCTTTAACGAGAATATCACAATATAGCAGTTTCGCACTTGTAACGGTACAACACGCAGTACCTGGCTAGCGCATGCCGTTTTGTGTCCTTTCACAATATTTGACCTATCGCAGTTTCGTAGTCGCAATAAAACAACACTATCTCGTTAGATGACGTCTTTTTTGGTGGTTTCACGACGCTACCTAGCTTAAACTAACATAACTCAACCTAAGATAACCTTCGCACTTCTATCGTTAGAAAACGTTTTACTCGCTACTTTACAATGCTTTCTACAACATTACGACGGTTTCATGCACTTTCACATCAGATATTGCAGTTCCCGACTTGTAATGGTGAAAAACACTGCATCTCACTAAGTGACATTGTTTTTTGCGGTTTTACGACGGTTCATATCTTAACCTAACCTAACATTCGCGCTTGTATCTAAAAACGCTCTATTACACTGTTTCGTTCACAATTACGATATTTGCATAACCTCACAGTTTTTCACCAACCTATTACAGTACAGAACGCTGTATCTCGCTAAATGACATCATTCTTTAAGGTTTCACGATGCTTGCATGCGCTTTAACGAGAATATCACAACATAGCAGTTTCGCACTTGTAACGGTACAACACGCAGTATTTAGCTTGTTCATGCCGTTTTGTGTGCTTTCACAACTTTTCACCTATCGCAGTTTCGTACTCGCGATAAAACAACACTATCTCGTTAGATGACGTCGTTTTTGGTGGTTTCACGACGCTACCTAGCTTAAGCTAACATAACTCAACCTAACATAACCTTCGCACTTCTATCGTTAGAAAACCCTTTACTTGCTACTTTACAATGCTCTCTACAACATTACGACAGTTTCAGGCGCTTTCACAATAGATATCGCAGTTCCCGTCTTGTAATGGTGAAAAACACTGCATCTCACTAAGTGACATTGTTTAATGCGGCTTCACGACGGTTCATATCTTAACCTGACCTAACATTCGCACTTGTATCTAAAAACGCTCTATTACACTGTTTCGTTCACAATTACGATATTTGCATAACCTCACAGTTTTTCACCAACTTATTACGGCACAGAACACTGTATATCCCTAATGACATCGTTCTTTAAGGTTTCACGATGCTTGCATGCGCTTTAACCAGAATATCAGAATAGAGCAGTTTCGCACTTGTAACGGTACAACACGCAGTACCTGGCTAGTGCATGCCGTTTTGTGTCCTTTCACAATATTTCACCTATTGCAGTTTTGTAGTCGCAATAAATAACACTATTTCATTAGATGGCGTCGTTTTTGGTGGTTTCACGACGCTACCTAGCTTAAACTAACTCAACCTAACATAACCTTCGCACTTCTATCGTTAAAAAACGTTTTACTCGCTACTTTACAATGCTTTCTACAACATTACGACGGTTTCATGCGACTTACCATAAGATATCGCAGTTCCCGACTTGTAATGGTGAAAAACACTGCATCTCACTAAGTGACATTGTTTAATGCGGTTTTACGACGGTTCATAACTTAACTGAACCTAACATTCGCACTTGTATCTCAAAACGCTCTATTACACTGTTTCGTTCACAATTACAATATTTGCATGACCTCACAGTTTTTCACCAACTTATTACAGTACAGAACGCTGTATCTCGCTAAATGACATCATTCTTTAAGGTTTCACAATGCTTGCATGCGCTTTAACGAGAATATCACAATATAGCAGTTTCGCACTTGTAACGGTACAACACGCAGTACCTGGCTAGTGCATGCCGTTTTGTGTCCTTTCACAATATTTGACCTATCGCAGTTTCGTAGTCGCAATAAAACAACACTATCTCCTTAGATGACGTCTTTCTTGGTGGTTTCACGACGCTACCTAGCTTAAACTTACATAACTCAACCTAACATAACCTTCGCACTTCTATCGTTAGAAAACGTTTTACTCGCTACTTTACAATGCTTTCTACAACATTACGACGGTTTCATGCACTTTCACATCAGTTATCGCAGTTCCCGACTTGTAATGGTGAAAAACACTGCATCTCACTAAGTGACATTGTTTGTTGCGGTTTTACGACGGTTCATATCTTAACCTAACCTGACCTATCCTAACCTAACCTAACCTAACCTTACCTAATCTAACTTAACCTAACCTAACCTAACCTAACTTAACCTATCCTAACCTAACCTAACCTAACCCAACCCAACCCAACCCAACCTAACCTAACCTAACCCAACTCAACCCAACCCAACCCAACCCAACCCAACCTAACCTAACCTAACCCAACCCAACCCAACTCAACCAAACTAACCTAACCCAACCTAACCTAACCTAACCTAACCTAACCCAACCCAACCAACCCAACCCAACCTAACCTAACCTAACCTAACCTAACGAACCCAACCCAACCTAACCTAACCTAACCTAACCTAACGAAACCTAACCTAACCTAACCTAACCTTATCTAACCTAACCTAACGTAACCTAACCTAACCTAACGTAACCTAACCTAACCTAACCTAACGTAACCTAACGTACCCTAATCTAACCTAACCTAACCCCACCTAACCCAACCCAACCCAACACAACCCAACCCAACCCAACCTAACCTAATCCAACCCAAAGCAACCTAACCTAACCTAACCTAACCTAACGACGGTGTCAAGCGCTTTCACAATAGATATCGCAGTTCCTGACTTGTAATGGTGAAAAGCATTGCATCTCACTAAGTGACATTGTTTATTGCGGTTTTACGACGGTTCATATCTTAACATAACCTAACATCGCACTTGTATCTAAAAACGCTCTATTACACTGTTTCGTTCACAAATACGATATTTGCATAACCTCACAGTTTTTCACCAACTTATTGCAGTACAGAACGCTGTATCTCGCTAAATGACATCGTTCTTTAAGGTTTCACGATGCTTGCATGCGCTTTAACGAGAATATCACAATATAGCAGTTTCGCACTTGTAACGGTACAACACGCAGTACCTGGCTAGTGCATGCCGTTTTGTGTCCTTTTACAATATTTGACCTATCGCAGTTTCGTAGTCGCAATAAAACAACACTATCTCGTTAGATGACGTCTTTTTTGGTGGTTTCACGACGCTACCTAGCTTAAACTAACATAACTCAACCTAACATAACCTTCGCACTTCTATCGTTAGAAAACGTTCACTGGCTACTTTAAAATGCTTTCTACAACATTACGACGGTTTCATGTAATTTAACATAAGATATCGCAGTTCCCGACTTGTAATGGTGAAAAACACTGCATCTCACTAAGTGACATTGTTTAATGCGGTTTTACGACGATTCATATCTTAACCTAACCTAACATTCGCACTTGTATCTCAAAACGCTCTATAACACTGTTTCGTTCACAATTACGATATTTCCATGGCCTCACAGTTTTTCACCAACTTATTACAGTACAGAACGCTGTATCTCGCTAAATGACATCTTTCTTTAAGGTTTCCCGATGCTTGCATGCGCTTTAACGAGAATATCACAACATAGCAGTTTCGCACTTGTAACGGTACAACACCCAGTAGTTGGCTTGTTCATGCCGTTTTGTGTGCTTTCACATTTCACCTATTGCAGTTTCGTACATGCAATAAAACAACACTATCTCGTTAGATGACGTCCTTTTTGGTGGTTTCACGACGCTACCTAGCTTAAACTTACATAACTCAACCTAACATAACCTTCGCACTTCTATCGTTAGAAAACGTTTTACTCGCTACTTTACAATGCTTTCTACAACATTACGACGGTTTCATGCACTTTCACATCAGTTATCGCAGTTCCCGACTTGTAATGGTGAAAAACACTGCATCTCACTAAGTGACATTGTTTATTGCGGTTTTACGGCGGTTCATATCTTAACCTAACCTGACCTATCCTAACCTAACCTAACCTAACCTTACCTAATCTAACTTAACCTAACCTAACCTAACCTAACTTAACCTATCCTAACCTAACCTAACCTAACCCAACCCAACCCAACCCAACCTAACCTAACCTAACCCAACTCAACCCAACCCAACCCAACCCAACCCAACCCAACCTAACCTAACCTAACCCAACCCAACCCAACTTAACCAAACTAACCTAACCCAACCTAACCTAACCTAACCTAACCTAACCCAACCCAACCAACCCAACCCAACCTAACCTAACCTAACCTAACCTAACGAAACCTAACCTAACCTAACCTAACCTAACCTTACCTAACCTAACCTAACGTAACCTAACGTAACCTAACCTAACGTAACCTAACCTAACCTAACGTAACCTAACGTACCCTAATCTAACCTAACCTAACCCAACCTAACCCAACCCAACCCAACACAACCCAACCCAACCCAACCTAACCTAATCCAACCCAAACCAACCTAACCTAACCTAACCTAACCTAACAACGGTGTCAAGCGCTTTCACATTAGATATCGCAGTTCCCGACTTGTAATGGTGAAAAACATTGCATCTCACTAAGTGGCATTGTTTATTGCGGTTTTACGACGGTTCATATCTTAACATAACCTAACCTAACCTAACCTAACGCAACCTTACCTAACCTACTCTAACCTAACCTAACCAAACTTAACCTAACCTAACCTAACCTAACCTAACCCAACCCAACCCAAACCAACCCAACCTAACCTAACCTAACCTAACCTTACCCAACCCAACCCAACCGAACCTAACCTAACCTAACCCCACCCCACCCAACCCAACCCAACCCAACCTAATCTAACCTAACCCAACCCAACCCAACCCAACCTAACCTAACCTAACCAAACCTAACCAAACCTAACCTAACCTAACCTAACCTTACCTAACCTTACCTAACCTAACCTAACCTAACCTAACGTAACCTAACCTAACCTACCCCAACGTAACCTAACCTAACCTAACGTAACCTAACCTACTCTAATTTAACCTAACCTAACCCAACCTAACCCAACCCAACCCAACACAACCCAACCCAACCCAACCTAACCTAATCCAACCCAAACCAACCTAACCTAACCTAACGACGGTTGCAAGCGCTTTCACATTACATATCGCAGTTCCCGACTTGTAATGGTGAAAAACACTGCATCTCATTAAGTGACATTGTTTAATGCAGTTTTACGACGGTTCATAACTTAACTGAACCTTACATTCGCACATGTATCTCAAAACGCTCTATTACACTGTTTCGTTCACAATTACAATATTTGCATGACCTCACAGTTTTTCACCAACTTATTACAGTTCAGAACGCTGTATCTCGCTAAATGACATCGTTCTTTAAGGTTTCACGATGCTTGCATGCGCTTTAACGAGAATATCACAATATAGCAGTTTCGCACTTGTAACGGTACAACACGCAGTACCTGGCTAGTGCATGCCGTTTTGTGTCCTTTCACAATATTTGACCTATCGCAGTTTCGTAGTCGCAATAAAACAACACTATCTCCTTAGATGACGTCTTTTTTGGTGGTTTCACGACGCTACCTAGCTTAAACTTACATAACTCAACCTAACATAACCTTCGCACTTCTATCGTTAGAAAACGTTTTACTCGCTACTATACAATGCTTTCTACAACATTACGACGGTTTCATGCACTTTCACATCAGTTATCGCAGTTCCCGACTTGTAATGGTGAAAAACACTGCATCTCACTAAGTGACATTGTTTATTGCGGTTTTACGACGGTTCATATCTTAACCTAACCTGACCTATCCTAACCTAACCTAACCTAACCTTACCTAATCTAACTTAACCTAACCTAACCTAACCTAACTTAACCTATCCTAACCTAACCTAACCTAACCTAACCCAACCCAACCCAACCCAACCTAACCTAACCTAACCCAACCCAACTCAACCCAACCCAACCCAACCTGACCTAACCTAACCCAACCCAACCCAACTCAACCAAACTAACCTAACCCAACCTAACCTAACCTAACCTAACATAACCCAACCCAACCAACCCAACCCAACCTAACCTAACCTAACCTAACCTAACGAAACCTAACCTAACCTAACCTAACCTTACCTAACCTAACCTAACGTAACCTAACCTAACCTAACGTAACCTAACCTAACCTAACCTAACGTAACCTAACGTACCCTAATCTAACCTAACCTAACCCAACCTAACCCAACCCAACCCAACACAACCCAACCCAACCCAACCTAACCTAATCCAACCCAAAGCAACCTAACCTAACCTAACCTAACCTAACGACGGTGTCAAGCGCTTTCACAATAGATATCGCAGTTCCTGACTTGTAATGGTGAAAAACATTGCATCTCACTAAGTGACATTGTTTATTGCGGTTTTACGACGGTTCATATCTTAACATAACCTAACATCGCACTTGTATCTAAAAACGCTCTATTACACTGTTTCGTTCACAAATACGATATTTGCATAACCTCACAGTTTTTCACCAACTTATTGCAGTACAGAACGCTGTATCTCGCTAAATGACATCGTTCTTTAAGGTTTCACGATGCTTGCATGCGCTTTAACGAGAATATCACAATATAGCAGTTTCGCACTTGTAACGGTACAACACGCAGTACCTGGCTAGTGCATGCCGTTTTGTGTCCTTTTACAATATTTGACCTATCGCAGTTTCGTAGTCGCAATAAAACAACACTATCTCGTTAGATGACGTCTTTTTTGGTGGTTTCACGACGCTACCTAGCTTAAACTAACATAACTCAACCTAACATAACCTTCGCACTTCTATCGTTAGAAAACGTTCACTGGCTACTTTAAAATGCTTTCTACAACATTACGACGGTTTCATGTAATTTAACATAAGATATCGCAGTTCCCGACTTGTAATGGTGAAAAACACTGCATCTCACTAAGTGACATTGTTTAATGCGGTTTTACGACGGTTCATATCTTAACCTAACCTAACATTCGCACTTGTATCTCAAAACGCTCTATAACACTGTTTCGTTCACAATTACGATATTTCCATGGCCTCACAGTTTTTCACCAACTTATTACAGTACAGAACGCTGTATCTCGCTAAATGACATCTTTCTTTAAGGTTTCACGATGCTTGCATGCGCTTTAACGAGAATATCACAACATAGCAGTTTCGCACTTGTAACGGTACAACACCCAGTAGTTGGCTTGTTCATGCCGTTTTGTGTGCTTTCACATTTCACCTATTGCAGTTTCGTACATGCAATAAAACAACACTATCTCGTTAGATGACGTCCTTTTTGGTGGTTTCACGATGCTACCTAGCTTAAACTAACATAACTCAACCTAACATAACCTTCGCACTTCTATCGTTAGAAAACATCTTACTCGTTACATTACAATGCTCTCTACAACATTATGACGGTTTCATGCGATTTAACATAAGATATCGCAGTTCCCGACTTGTAATGGTGAAAAACACTGCATCTCACTAAGTGACATTGTTAATGCGGTTTTACGACAGTTCATTTCTTAACCTAACCTAACCTAACCTAACCTTACCTAACCTAACCTAACCTAAGCTAACTTTACCTAACCTAACCTAACCTAACTTAACCTAACATAAGCTAACCTAACCTAACCCAACCCAACCCAACCCAACACAACCTAACCTAACCTAACCCAACCCAACTCAACCCAACCCAACGCAACCCAACCTAACCTAACCTAACCTAACCCAACCCAACCCAACCTAACCTAAACTAACCTAACCTAACCTAACCCAACCCAACACAACCTAACCTAACCTAACCTAACCCAACCCAACCTAACCTAACCTAACCCAACCTAACCTAACCTAACCTAACCCAACCCAACCCAACTCAACCCAACCCAACCCAACCTAACCTATCCTAACCTAACCTAACCAAACCTAACCTAACCTAACCTAACCTAAGCTAACTTAACCTAACCTAACCTAACGTAACTTAACCTAACCTAACCTAACCCAACCCAACCAAACCCAACCCAACCTAACCTAACCTAACCTAACCCAACCCAACCTAACCTGACCTTACCTGACCTAACCCAACCCAACCCAACCTAACCTAAACTAACCTAACCTAACCTAACCTAACCTAACCCAACCCAACCCAACTTAACCTAACCTAACCTAACCCAACCCAACCCAACCTAACCTAACCTAACCTAACCCAACCTAACCTAAACTAACCTAACCTAACCCAACTCAACCCAACCCAACCCAACCCAACCTAACCTAACCTAAACTAACCTAACCTAACCCAACCCAACTCAACCCAACCCAACCCAACCCAACCTAACCTAACCTAACCTAACCTAACCCAACCCAACCCTACCTAACCTAACCTAACCTAACCTAACCCAACCCATCCTAACCTAACCTAACCTAACCCAACCCAACCCAACCTAACCTAACCCAACCTAACCTAACCCAACCTAACCCAACCCAACCCAACCCAACCTAACCTAACCTAATCCAAGCCAAACCAACCTAACATAACCTAACCTAACCTAACGACGGTTGCAAGCGCTTTCACATTAGATATCGCAGTTCCTGACTTGTAATGGTGAAAAGCACTGCATCTCACTAAGTGACTTTGTTTCATGCGGTTTTACGATGGTTCATATCTTAACATAACCTAACATCGCACTTGTATCTAAAAACGCTCTATTACACTGTTTCGCTCTCAAATACGATATTTGCATAACCTCACAGTTTTTCACCAACTTATTGCAGTACAGAACGCTGTATCTCGCTAAATGACATCGTTCTTTAAGGTTTCACGATGCTTGCATGCGCTTTAACGAGAATATCACAATATAGCAGTTTCGCACTTGGAACGGTACAACACGCAGTACCTGGCTAGTGCATGCTGTTTTGTGTCCTTTCACAATATTTGACCTATCGTAGTTTCGTAGTCGCAATAAAACACCACTATCTCATTAGATGACGTCGTTTTTGGTGGTTTCACGACGCTACCTAGCTAAAACTAACTCAACCTAAAAAAACCTTCGCACTTCTATCGTTAGAAAACGTTTTACTCGCTACTGTACAATGCTTTCTACAACATTACCACGGTTTTATGCGATTTAACATAAGATATCGCAGTTCCCGACTTGTAATGGTGAAAAACACTGCATCTCACTAAGTGACATTGTTTAATGCGGTTTTACGACGGTTCATATCTTAACCTAACCTAACATTCGCACTTGTATCTCAAAACACTTTATGATGATATTTGCATGACCTCACAGTTTTTCACCAACTTATTACAGTACAGAACGCTGTATTTCGCTAAATGACATCGTTCTATAAGGTTTCACGATGCTTGCATGCGCTTTAACGAGAATATCACAATATAGCAGTTTCTTCGCACTTGTAACGGTACAACACGCAGTACCTGGCTAGTGCATGCCGTTTTGTGTCCTTTCACAATATTTGACCTATCGCAGTTTCGTAGTCGCAATAAAACAACACTATCTCGTTAGATGACGTCGTTTTTGGTGGTTTCACGACGCTACCTAGCTTAAACTAACATAACTCAACCTAACATAACCTTCGCACTTCTTTCGTTAGAAAACGTTTTACTCGCTACTTTAGATTGCTTTTTACAATTTTACGGCGGTTTCAAGCGCTTTCACATTACATATCGCAGTTCCCGACTTGTAAAGGTGAAAAACACTGCATCTCACTAAGTGACATTGTTTAATGCGGTTTTACGACGGTTCATATCTTAACCTAACCTAACCTAACCTAACCTTACCTAACCTTACCTAACTTAACCTAACCTAACCTAACTTAACCTAACCAAACCTAACCTAACCCAACCCAACCCAACGCAACCTAACCTAACCTAACATAACCTAACCGAACCTAACCTAACCTAACCTAACCCAACCCAACCAACCCAACCCCACCCAACCTAACCTAACCGAACCTAACCTAACCAAACCTAAACTAACCTAACCTAACCTTACCTTACCTAACCTAACCTAACGTAACCTAACCTAACCTAACCTAACGTAACCTAACGTAACCTAACCTAACGTAACCTAACCTACCCTAACCCAACCTAACTTAACCTAACCTAACCCAACTCAACCCAACCCAACCCAACCCGACCTAACCTAACCCAACCCAACTCAACCCAACCCAACCCAACCCAACCCAACCTAACCTAACCTAACCTAACCCAACCCAACCTAACCTAACCTAAGCTAACCTAACCTAACCCAACCCAACCTAACCTAACCTAACTTAACCCAACCCAACCCAACCTAACCTAACCTAACCTAACCTAACCCAACCTAAGCTAACCCAACCTAACCCAACCCAACCCAACCCAACCTAACCTAATCCAAGCCAAACCAACCTAACATAACCTAACCTAACCTAACGACGGTTGCAAGCGCTTTCACATTAGATATCGCAGTTCCCGACTTGTAATGGTGAAAAACACTGCATCTCACTAATTGACTTTGTTTAATGCGGTTTTACGACGGTTCATATCTTAACATAACCTAACATCGCACTTGTATCTGAAAACGCTCTATTACACTGTTTCGTTCTCAAATACGATATTTCCATAACCTCGCAGTTTTTCACCAACCTATTGAAGTACAGAACGCTGTATCTCGCTAAATGACATCGTTCTTTAAGGTTTCACGATGCTTGCATGCGCTTTAACGAGAATATCACAATATAGCAGTTTCGCACTTGGAACGGTACAACACGCAGTACCTGGCTAGTGCATGCCGTTTTGTGTCCTTTCACAATATTTGACTTATCGCAGTTTCGTAGTCGCAATAAAACACCACTATCTCATTAGATGACGTCGTTTTTGGTGGTTTCACGACGCTACCTAGCCCAAACTAACTCAACCTAACATAACCTTCGCACTTCTATCGTTAGAAAACAATTTACTCGCTACTTTACAATGCTTTCTACAACATTACCACGGTTTTATCCGATTAACATAAGATATCGCAGTTCCCGACTTGTAATGGTGAAAAACACTGCATCTCACTAAGTGACATTGTTTAATGCGGTTTTACGACGGTTCATATCTTAACCTAACCTAACATTCGCACTTGTATCTCAAAACACTTGGTGATGATATTTGCATGACCTCACAGTTTTTCACCAACTTATTACAGTACAGAACGCTGTATTTCGCTAAATGACATCGTTCTATAAGGTTTCACGATGCTTGCATGCGCTTTAACGAGAATATCACAATATAGCAGTTTCGCACTTGTAACGGTACAACACGCAGTATCTGGCTTGTTCATGCCGTTTTGTATGCTTTAGCATTTCACCTATTGCAGTTTCGTACATGCAATAAAACAACACTATCTCGTTAGATGACGTCCTTTTTGGTGGTTTCACGACGCTACCTAGCTTAAACTAACATAAGTGCACCTAACATATCCTTCGCACTTCTATCGTTAGAAAACGTTTTACTCGCTACTTTACATTGCTTTCTACAACATTACGACTGTTTCAAGTGCTTTCACATTAGATATCGCAGTTCCCGACTTGTAATGGTGAAAAACACTGCATCTCACTAAGTGACATTCTTTAATGCGGTTTTACGACGGTTCATATCTTAACCTAACCTAACCTAACCTAACCTAACGCAACCTTACCTAACCTAATCTAACCTAACCTAACCTAACCAAACTTAACCTAACCTAACCTAACCCAACCCAACCCAAACCAACCCAACCCAACCTAACCTAACCTAACCTAACCTAACCTTACCCAACCCAACCCAACCCAACCTAACCTAACCTAACCCCACCCCACCCAACCCAACCCAACCCAACCCAACCTAACCTAACCTAACCTAAACCAACTCAACCCAACCCAACCAAACTTAACCTAACCTAACCTAACCAAAGCTAACCTAACCTAACCTAACCTGACCTTACCTAACCTAACCTTACCTAACCTAATGTAACCTAACCTCAGGCAACCTAACCTAACCCAACCTAACCCAACCCAACCCAACCCAACCTAACCTAACCCAACCCAACCTAACCCAACCCAACCTAACCTAACACAACCCAACCCAACCTAACCCAACCTAACCTAACCTAACCTAACCTAACGATGGTTGCAAGCGCTTTCACATTAGATATCGCAGTTCCCGACTTGTAATGGTGAAAAACACTGCATCTCAGTAATGACATTGTTTATTGCGGTTTTACGACGGTTCATATCTTAACCTAACCTAACCTAACCTAACCTAACTTAACCTAACTCAACCTAACCTAACCTAACCTAACCTTACCTAATCTAACCTAACCTAACCTAACCTAACCTAACCTAACGTAACCTAACCTAACCTAACCTAACGTAACCCAACCCAACCTAACCTAACCTAACCTAACCTAAACCAACTCTACCCAACCCAACCCAACTTAACCTAACCTAACCTAACCTAACCTGACCTTACCTAACCTAACCTTACCTAACCTAACGTAACCTAACCTAACGTAACCTAACCTAACCCAACCTAACCCAACCCAACCCAACCTAACCTAGCCCTACCCAACCTAACCCAACCCAACCTAACCTAACCCAACCCAACCTAACATAACCCAACCTAACCTAACCTAACCTAACGATGGTTGCAAGCGCTTTCACATTAGATATCGCAGTTCCCAACTTGTAATGGGGAAACCACTGCATCTCACTAAGTGACTTTGTTTAATGCGGTTTTACGACGATTCATATCTTAACCTAACCTAACCTAACCTAACCTAACTTAACCTAACTTAACCTAACCTAACTTAACCTACGCTAACCTAACCTAACCTAACCCAACCCAACCCAACTCAACCCAACCTAACCTAACCTAACCTAACCCAACCTAACCCAACCCAACCCAACCTAACCTAACCTAACCCAACCCAACTCAACCCAACCCAACCCAACCCAACCTAATCTAACCTAACCTTACCTAACGTAACTTAACCTAACTTAACCTAACCTAACCCAACTCAACCCAACCCAACCCAACTCGACCTAACCTAACCCAACCCAACTCAACCCAACCCAACCCAACCCAACCTAACCTAACCTAACCTAACCCAACCCAACCTAACCTAACCTAAGCTAACGTAACCTAACCCAACCCAACCCAACCTAACCTAACTTAACCCAACCCAACCCAACCTAACCTAACCTAACCTAACCTAACCCAACCTAAGCTAACCCAATCTAACCCAACCCAAACCAACCCAACCTAACCTAATCCAAGCCAAACCAACCTAACATAACCTAACCTAACCTAACGACAGTTGCAAGCGCTTTCACATTAGATATCGCAGTTCCCGACTTGTAATGGTGAAAAACACTGCATCTCACTAAGTGACTTTGTTTAATGCGGTTTTACGACGGTTCATATCTTAACATAACCTAACATCGCACTTGTATCTGAAAACGCTCTATTACACTGTTTCGTTCTCAAATACGATATTTGCATAACCTCGCAGTTTTTCACCAACTTATTGCAGTACAGAACGCTGTATCTCGCTAAATGACATCGTTCTTTAAGGTTTCACGATGCTTGCATGCGCTTTAACGAGAATATCACAATATAGCAGTTTCTCACTTGGAACGGTACAACACGCAGTACCTGGCTAGTGCATGCCGTTTTGTGTCCTTTCACAATATTTGACTTATCGCAGTTTCGTAGTCGCAATAAAACACCACTATCTCATTAGATGATGTCGTTTTTGTGGTTTCACGACGCTACCTAGCTTAAACTAACTCAACCTAACATAACCTTCGCACTTCTATCGTTAGAAAACGTTTTACTCGCTACTTTACAATGTTTTCTACAACATTACCACGGTTTTATGCGATTTAACATAAGATATCGCAGTTCCCGACTTGTAATGGTGAAAAACACTGCATCTCACTAAGTGACATTGTTTAATGCGGTTTTACGACGGTTCATATCTTAACCTAACCTAACATTCGCACTTGTATCTCAAAACACTTGGTGATAATATTTGCATGACCTCACAGTTTTTCACCAACTTATTACAGTACAGAACGCTGTATTTCGCTAAATGACATCGTTCTATAAGGTTTCACGATGCTTGCATGCGCTTTAACGAGAATATCACAATATAGCAGTTTCGCACTTGTAACGGTACAACACGCAGTATCTGGCTTGTTCATGCCGTTTTGTATGCTTTAGCATTTCACCTATTGCAGTTTCGTACATGCAATAAAACAACACTATCTCGTTAGATGACGTCCTTTTTGGTGGTTTCACGACGCTACCTAGCCTAAACTAACATAACTCAACCTAACATAACCTTCGCACTTCTATCGTTAGAAAACGCTTTACTTGCTAGTTTACAATGATCTCTACGACATTACGACAGTTTCATGCGCTTTCACATTAGATATCGCAGTTCCCGACTTGTAATGGTGAAAAACACTGCATCTCACTAAGTGACATTGTTTAATGCGGCTTTTCGACGGTTCATATCTTAACCTAACCTAACATTCGCACTTGTATCTAAAAACGCTCTAATACACTGTTTCGTTCACAATTAAGATATTTGCATGACCTCACAGTTTTTCACCAAGCTATTACAGTACAGAACGCTGTATATCGCTAAATGACATCGTTCTTTAAGGTTTCACGATGCTTGCATGCGCTTTAACGAGAATATCTCAATATAGCAGTTTCGCACTTGTAACGGTACAACACGCAGTACCTGGCT
Source organism: Rhipicephalus microplus (assembly GCF_043290135.1). Classification (NCBI taxonomy): domain Eukaryota; kingdom Metazoa; phylum Arthropoda; class Arachnida; order Ixodida; family Ixodidae; genus Rhipicephalus; species Rhipicephalus microplus. The sequence goes on from NC_134710.1 coordinate 511,398,300, forward strand.
AGTGCATGCCCTTTTGTGTCCTTTCACAATATTTGACCTATCGCAGTTTCGTAGTCGCAATAAAACAACACTATCTCGTTAGATGACGTCTTTTTTTGTGGTTTCACGACGCTACCTAGCTTAAACTAAGATAACTCAACCTAACATAACCTTCGCACTTCTATCGTTAGAAAACGTTTTACTCGCTACTTTACAATGCTTTCCACAACATTACGACGGTTTCATGCACTTTCACATCAGATATAGCAGTTCCCGACTTGTAATGGTGAAAAACACTGCATCTCACTAAGTGACATTCTTTAATGCGGTTTTATGACGGTTCATATCTTAACCTAACCTAACATTCGCCCTTGTATCTCAAAACGCTCTATTACACTGTTTCGTTCACAATTACGATATTTGCATGACCTCACAGTTTTTCACCAACTTATTACAGTACAGAACGCTGTATTTCGCTAAATGACATCGTTCTATAAGGTTTCACGATGCTTGCATGCGCTTTAACGAGAATATCACAATATAGCAGTTTTGCACTTGTAACGGTACAACACGCAGTACCTGGCTAGTGCATGCCGTTTTGTGTCCTTTCACAATATTTGACCTATCGCAGTTTCGTAGTCGCAATAAAACAACACTATCTTGTTAGATGACGTCGTTGTTGGTGGTTAACGACGCTACCTAGCCTTAACTAACATAACTCAACCTAACATAACGTTCGCACTTCTTTCGTTAGAAAACGTTTTACTCGCTACTTTAGATTGCTTTTTACAACTTTACGGCGGTTTCAAGCGCTTTCACATTACATATCGCAGTTCCCGACTTGTAATGGTGAAAAACACTGCATCTCACTAAGTGACATTGTTTAATGCGGTTTTACGACGGTTCATATCTTAACCTAACCTAACCTAACCTAACCTTACCCAACCTAACCTAACTTAACCTAACCTAACCTAACGTAACCTAACCTAACCTAACCTAACCCAACTCAAACCAACATAACCCAACCCAACCCAACCTAACCTAACCTAACGTAACCTAACCCAACCTAACCTAACCTAACCTAACCCAACCCAACCCAACCCAACCCAACCTAACCTAACCTAACCTAACCAAACCTAACCTAACCTAACCTAACCTTACCTAACGTAACCTAACCTAACCTAACGTAACCTAACCTAACCTAACATAACCTAACCTAACGTAACCTAACCTACCCTAACCTAACCTAACCTAACCTTACCTAACCTAACCTAACCTAACCTAACGTAACCTAACCTAACCTAACCTAACGTAACCTAACCTACCCTAACCTAACTCAACCTAACCCAACCCAACCCAACCTAACCTAATCCAACCCAAACCAACCTAACCTAACCTAACCTAACCTAACCCAACCTAATCCAACCCAACCCAACCCAACCCAACCTAACCTAATCCAACCCAAACCAACCTAACCTAACCTAAACTAACGACGGTTGCAAGCGCTTTGACATTAGATATCGCAGTTCCCGAATCGTAATGGTGAAAAACACTGCATCTCACTAAGTGACATTCTTTAATGCGGTTTTATGACGGTTCATATCTTAACCTAACCTAACATTCGCACTTGTATCTCAAAACGCTCTATTACACTGTTTCGTTAGCAATTACGATATTTGCATGACCTCACAGTTTTTCACCAATTTATTACAGTACAGAACGCTGTATCTCGCTAAATCACATCACTCTTTAAGGTTTCACGATGCTTGCATGCGCTTTAACGAGAATATCACAACATAGCAGTTTCGCACTTGTAGCAGTACAACACGCAGTATTTAGCTTGTTCATGCCGTTTTGTGTGCTTTCACAACTTTTCACCTATCGCAGTTTCGTACTCGCAATAAAACAACACTATCTCGTTAGATGACGTCGTTTTTGGTGGTTTCACGACGCTACCTAGTTTAAACTAACATAATTGCACCTAACATATCCTTCGCACTTCTGTCGTTAGAAAATGTTTTACTCGCTACTTTACATTGCTTTCTACAACATTACGACGGTTTCAAGCGCTTTCACATTAGATATCGCAGTTCCCGACTTGTAATGGTGAAAAACACTGCATCTCACTAAGTGACATTCTTTAATGCGGTTTTACGACGGTTCATATCTTAACCTAACCTAATCTAACCTCAGCTAACCAAGCTTAACCTAACCTAACCTAACCTAACCTAACCCAACCCAACCCAAACCAACCCAACCCAACCTAACCTAACCTAACCTAACCTTACCCAACCCAACCCAACCCAACCTAACCTAACCTAACCCCACCCCACCCAACCCAACCCAACCCAACCCAACCTAACCTAACCTAACCTAACCTAAACCAACTCAACCCAACCCAACCCAACTTAACCTAACCAAACCTAACCAAACCTAACCTAACCTAACCTAACCTGACCTTACCTAACCTAACCTTACCTAACCTAACGTAACCTAACCTAACGTAACCTAACCTAACCCAACCTAACCCAACCCAACCCAACCCAACCCAACCTAACCTAACCCAACCCAACCTAACCCAACCCAACCTAACCTAACCCAACCCAACCCAACCTAACCCAACCTAACCTAACCTAACCTAACGATGGTTGCAAGCGCTTTCACATTAGATATCGCAGTTCCCGACTTGTAATGGTGAAAAACACTGCATCTCAGTAATGACATTGTTTAATGCGGTTTTACGACGGTTCATATCTTAACCTAACCTAACCTAACCTAACTTAACCTAACTTAACCTAACCTAACCTAACCTAACCTTACCTAACCTAACCTAACCTAACCTAACTAACCTAACGTGACCTAACCTAACCTAACCTAACGTAACCTAACCTATCCTAACCTAACGTAACCTAACCTAACGTAACCTAACCTAACCCAACCTAACCCAACCCAACCCAACCCAACCTAACCTAACCCAACCCAACCTAACCCAACCCAACCTAACCTAACCCGACCCAACCCAACCTAACCCAACCTAACCTAACCTAACGATGGTTGCAAGCGCTTTCACATTAGATATCGCAGTTTCCGACTTGTAATGGTGAAAAACACTGCATCTGACTAAGTGACATTGTTTAATGCGGTTTTACGACGGTTTATATCTTAACCTAACCTAACCTAACCTAACCTTACCTAACCTAACTTAACCTAACTTAACCTAACCTAACTTAACCTACGCTAACCTAACCTAACCTAACCCAACCCAACCCAACCCAACCTAACCAAACCTAACCTAACCTAACCCAACCTAACCCAACCCAACCCAACCCAACCTAACCTAACCTAACCCAACCCAACTCAACCCAACCCAACCCAACCTAACCTAACCTAACCTTACCTAACCTAACTTAACCTAACTTAACCTAACTTAACCCAACTCAACTCAACCCAACCCAACCCAACCTAACCTAACCTAACCTAACCTGACCCAACCCAACTCAACCCAACCCAACCCAACCCAACATAACCTAACCTAACCTAACCTAACCCAACCCAACCCAACCTAACCCAACCCAACCCAACCTAACCTAACCTAAGCTAACCTAACCTAACCCAACCCAACCTAACCTAACCTAACTTAACCCAGCCCAACCCAACCCAACCTAACCTAACCCAACCTAACCTAACCCAACCTAACCCAACCCAACCCAACCCAACCTAACCTAATAGAAGCCAAACCAACCTAACATAACCTAACCTTACCTAACGACGGTTGCAAGCGCTTTCACATTAGATATCGCAGTTCCCGACTTGTAATGGTGAAAAACACTGCATCTCACTAAGTGACTTTGTTTATTGCGGTTTTACGACGGTTCATATCTTAACATAACCTAACATCGCACTTGTATCTGAAAACGCTCTATTACACTGTTTCGTTCTCAAATACGATATTTGCATAACCTCGCAGTTTTTCACCAACTTATTGCAGTACAGAACGCTGTATCTCGCTAAATAACATCGTTCTTTAAGGTTTCACGATGCTTGCATGCGCTTTAACGAGAATATCACAACATAGCAGTTTCGCACTTGGAACGGTACAACACGCAGTACCTGGCTAGTGCATGCCATTTTGTGTCCTTTCACAATATTTGACCTATCGCAGTTTCGTAGTCGCAATAAAACACCACTATCTCATTAGATGATGTCGTTTTTGTGGTTTCACGACGCTACCTAGCTTAAACTAACTCAACCTAACATAACCTTCGCACTTCTATCGTTAGAAAACGTTTTACTCGCTACTTTACAATGTTTTCTACAACATTACCATGGTTTTATGCGATTTAACATAAGATATCGCAGTTCCCGACTTGTAATGGTGAAAAACACTGCATCTCACTAAGTGAGATTGTTTAATGCGGTTTTACGACGATTCATATCTTAACCTAACCTAACATTCGCACTTGTATCTCAAAACACTTTGTGATAATATTTGCATGACCTCACAGTTTTTCACCAACTTATTACAGTACAGAACGCTGTATTTCGCTAAATGACATCGTTCTATAAGGTTTCACGATGCTTGCATGCGCTTTAACGAGAATATCACAATATAGCAGTTTCGCACTTGTAACGGTACAACACGCAGTACCTGGCTAGTGCATGCCGTTTTGTGTCCTTTCACAATATTTGACCTATCGCAGTTTCGTAGTCGCAATAAAACAACACTATCTTGTTAGATGACGTCGTTTTTGGTGGTTTCACGACGCTACCTAGCTTTAACTAACATAACTCAACCTAACATAACCTTCGCACTTCTTTCGCTAGAAAACGTTTTACTCGCTACTTTAGATTGCTTTTTACAACTTTACGGCAGTTTCAAGCGCTTTCACATTACATATCGCAGTTCCCGACTTGTAATGGTGAAAAACACTGCATCTCACTAAGTGACATTGTTTAATGCGGTTTTACGACGGTTCATATCTCAACCTAACCTAACCTAACCTAACCTTACCCAACCTAACCTAACTTAACCTAACCTAACCTAACTTAACCTAACCTACCTAACCTAATCTAACCCAACCCAAACCAACCCAACCCAACCCAACCTAACCTAACCTAACGTAACCTAACCCAACCTAACCTAACCTAACCTAACCCAACCCAACCCAACCCAACCCAACCCAACCTAACCTAACCTAACCTAACCAAACCTAACCCAACCTAACCTAACCTTACCTAACGTAACCTAACCTAACCTAACCTAACCTAACGTAACCTAACCTAACCTAACATAACCTAACCTAACGTAACCTAACCTACCCTAACCTAACCTAACCTAACCTAACCTAACCTAACCTTAACTAACCTAACCTAACCTAACCTAACCTAACGGTAACGTTACCTAACCTAACCTAACATAACCTAACCTAACGTAACCTAACCTACCCTAACCTAACCCAACCTAACCCAACCCAACCCAACCTAACCTAATCCAACCCAAACCAACCTAACCTAACCTAACCTAACCTAAACTGACCTAACGACGGTTGCAAGCGCTTTGACATTAGATATCGCAGTTCCCGACTTGTAATGGTGAAAAACACTGCATCTCACTAAGTGACAATGTTTAATGCGGTTTTACGACGGTTCATATCTTAACCTAACATTCGCACTTGTATCTAAAAACGCTCTATTACACTCTTTCGTTCACAATTACGATATCTGCATAACCTCACAGTTTTTTAGCAACTTATTGCAGTACAGAACGCTGTATCTCGCTAAATGACATCGTTCTTTAAGGTTTCACGATGCTTGCATGCGCTTTAACGAGAATATCACAATATAGCAGTTTCGCACTTGTAACGGTACAACACGCAGTATCTGGCTTGTTCATGCCGTTTTGTATGCTTTAGCATTTCACCTATTGCAGTTTCGTACATGCAATAAAACAACACTATCTCGTTAGATGACGTCCTTTTTGGTGGTTTCACGACGCTACCTAGCTTAAACTAACATAACTCAACCTAACATAACCTTCGCACTTCTATCGTTAGAAAACGCTTTACTTGCTAGTTTACAATGATCTCTACGACATTACGACAGTTTCATGCGCTTTCACATTAGATATCGCAGTTCCCGACTTGTAATGGTGAAAAACACTGCATCTCACTAAGTGACATTGTTTAATGCGGCTTTACGACGGTTCATATCTTAACCTAACCTAACATTCGCACTTGTATCTAAAAACGCTCTATTACACTCTTTCGTTCACAATTACGATATCTGCATGACCTCACAGTTTTTCACCAAGCTATTACAGTACAGAACGCTGTATATCGCTAAATGACATCGTTCTTTAAGGTTTCACGGTGCTTGCATGCGCTTTAACGAGAATATCACAATATAGCAGTTTCGCACTTGTAACGGTACAACACGCAGTACCTGGCTAGTGCATGCCGTTTTGTGTCCTTTCACAATATTTGACCTATCGCAGTTTCGTAGTCGCAATAAAACAACACTATCTTGTTAGATGACGTCGTTTTTGGTGGTTTCACGACGCTACCTAGCTTTAACTAACAAAACTCAACCTAACATAACCTTCGCACTTCTTTCGTTAGAAAACGTTTTACTCGCTACTTTAGATTGCTTTTTACAACTTTACGGCAGTTTCAAGCGCTTTCACATTACATATCGCAGTTCCCGACTTGTAATGGTGAAAAACACTGCATCTCACTAAGTGACATTGTTTAATGCGGTTTTACGACGGTTCATATCTCAACCTAACCTAACCTAACCTAACCTTACCCAACCTAACCTAACTTAACCTAACCTAACCTAACTTAACCTAACCTAACCTAACCTAACCTAACCCAACCCAAACCAACCCAACCCAACCCAACCTAACCTAACCTAACGTAACCTAACCCAACCTAACCTAACCTAACCTAACCCAACCCAACCCAACCCAACCCAACCTAACCTAACCTAACCTAACCAAACCTAACCCAACCTAACCTAACCTTACCTAACGTAACCTAACCTAACCTAACCTAACCTAACGTAACCTAACCTAACCTAACATAACCTAACCTAACGTAACCTAACCTACCCTAACCTAACCTAACCTAACCTAACCTTACCTAACCTAACCTAACCTAACGTAACCTAACCTAACCTAACGGTAACGTTACCTAACCTAACCTAACATAACCTAACCTAACGTAACCTAACCTACCCTAACCTAACCCAACCCAACCCAACCTAACCTAATCCAACCCAAACCAACCTAACCTAACCTAACCTAAGCCAACCTAACCCAAACCAACCCAACCCAACCCAACCTAACCTAATCCAACCCAAACCAACCTAACCTAACCTAACCTAACCTAAACTGACCTAACGACGGTTGCAAGCGCTTTGACATTAGATATCGCAGTTCCCGACTTGTAATGGTGAAAAACACTGCATCTCACTAAGTGACATTGTTTAATGCGGTTTTACGACGGTTCATATCTTAACCTAACCTAACATTCGCACTTGTATCTAAAAACGCTCTATTACACTCTTTCGTTCACAATTACGATATCTGCATAACCTCACAGTTTTTTAGCAACTTATTGCAGTACAGAACGCTGTATCTCGCTAAATGACATCGTTCTTTAAGGTTCCACGATGCTTGCATGCGCTTTAACGAGAATATCACAATATAGCAGTTTCGCACTTGTAACGGTACAACACGCAGTATCTGGCTTGTTCATGCCGTTTTGTATGCTTTAGCATTTCACCTATTGCAGTTTCGTACATGCAATAAAACAACACTATCTCGTTAGATGACGTCCTTTTTGGTGGTTTCACGACGCTACCTAGCTTAAACTAACATAACTCAACCTAACATAACCTTCGCACTTCTATCGTTAGAAAATGCTTTACTTGCTAGTTTACAATGATCTCTACGACATTACGACAGTTTCATGCGCTTTCACATTAGATATCGCAGTTCCCGACTTGTAATGGTGAAAAACACTGCATCTCACTAAGTGACATTGTTTAATGCGGCTTTACGACGGTTCATATCTTAACCTAACCTAACAATCGCACTTGTATCTAAAAACGCTCTAATACACTGTTTCGTTCACAATTAATATATTTGCATGACCTCACAGTTTTTCACCAAGCTATTACAGTACAGAACGCTGTATATCGCTAAATGACATCGTTCTTTAAGGTTTCACGGTGCTTGCATGCGCTTTAACGAGAATATCACAATATAGCAGTTTCGCACTTGTAACGGTACAACACGCAGTACCTGGCTAGTGCATGCCGTTTTGTGTCCTTTCACAATATTTGACCTATCGCAGTTTCGTAGTCGCAATAAAACAACACTATCCCTTTAGATGACGTCGTTTTTGGTGGTTTCACGACGCTACCTAGCTTTAACTAACATAACTCAACCTAACATAACCTTCGCACTTCTTTCGTTAGAAAACGTTTTACTCGCTACTTTAGATTGCTTTTTACAACTTTACGGCAGTTTCAAGCGCTTTCACATTACATATCGCAGTTCCCGACTTGTAATGGTGAAAAACACTGCATCTCACTAAGTGACATTGTTTAATGCGGTTTTACGACGGTTCATATCTCAACCTAACCTAACCTAACCTAACCTTACCCAACCTAACCTAACTTAACCTAACCTAACCTAACTTAACCTAACCTACCTAACCTAACCTAACCCAACCCAAACCAACCCAACCCAACCCAACCTAACCTAACCTAACGTAACCTAACCCAACCTAACCTAACCTAACCTAACCCAACCCAACCCAACCCAACCCAACCCAACCTAACCTAACCTAACCTAACCAAACCTAACCCAACCTAACCTAACCTTACCTAACGTAACCTAACCTAACCTAACCTAACCTAACGTAACCTAACCTAACCTAACATAACCTAACCTAACGTAACCTAACCTACCCTAACCTAACCTAACCTAACCTAACCTAACCTAACCTAACCTTACCTAACCTAACCTAACCTAACCTAACCTAACCTAACGGTAACGTTACCTAACCTAACCTAACATAACTTAACCTAACGTAACCTAACCTACCCTAACCTAACCCAACCTAACCCAACCCAACCCAACCTAACCTAATCCAACCCAAACCAACCTAACCTAACCTAACCTAAGCCAACCTAACCCAAACCAACCCAACCCAACCCAACCTAACCTAATCCAACCCAAACCAACCTTACCTAACCTAACCTAACCTAAACTGACCTAACGACGGTTGCAAGCGCTTTGACATTAGATATCGCAGTTCCCGACTTGTAATGGTGAAAAACACTGCATCTCACTAAGTGACAATGTTTAATGCGGTTTTACGACGGTTCATATCTTAACCTAACATTCGCACTTGTATCTAAAAACGCTCTATTACACTCTTTCGTTCACAATTACGATATCTGCATAACCTCACAGTTTTTTAGCAACTTATTGCAGTACAGAACGCTGTATCTCGCTAAATGACATCGTTCTTTAAGGTTTCACGATGCTTGCATGCGCTTTAACGAGAATATCACAATATAGCAGTTTCGCACTTGTAACGGTACAACACGCAGTATCTGGCTTGTTCATGCCGTTTTGTATGCTTTAGCATTTCACCTATTGCAGTTTCGTACATGCAATAAAACAACACTATCTCGTTAGATGACGTCCTTTTTGGTGGTTTCACGACGCTACCTAGCTTAAACTAACATAACTCAACCTAACATAACCTTCGCACTTCTATCGTTAGAAAACGCTTTACTTGCTAGTTTACAATGATCTCTACGACATTACGACAGTTTCATGCGCTTTCACATTAGATATCGCAGTTCCCGACTTGTAATGGTGAAAAACACTGCACCTCACTAAGTGACATTGTTTAATGCGGCTTTACGACGGTTCATATCTTAACCTAACCTAACATTCGCACTTGTATCTAAAAACGCTCTATTACACTGTTTCGTTCACAGTTAAGATATTTGCATGACCTCACAGTTTTTCACCAAGCTATTACAGTACAGAACGCTGTATATCGCTAAATGACATCGTTCTTTAAGGTTTCAGGGTGCTTGCATGCGCTTTAACGAGAATATCACAATATAGCAGTTTCGCACTTGTAACGGTACAACACGCAGTACCTGGCTAGTGCATGCCGTTTTGTGTCCTTTCACAATATTTGACCTATCGCAGTTTCGTAGTCGCAATAAAACAGCACTATCTCGTTAGATGACGTCTTTTTGTGTGGTTTCACGACGCTACCTAGCTTAAACTAAGATAACTCAACCTAACATAACCTTCGCACTTCTATCGTTAGAAAACGTTTTACTCGCTACTTTACAATGCTTTCCACAACATTACGACGGTTTCATGCACTTTCACATCAGATATCGCAGTTCCCGACTTGTAATGGTAAAAAACACTACATCTCACTAAGTGACATTCTTTAATGCGGTTTTATGACGGTTCATATCTTAACCTAACCTAACATTCGCACTTGTATCTTAAAACGCTCTATTACACTGTTTCGTTCACAATTACGATATTTGCATGACCTCACAGTTTTTCACCAATTTATTACAGTACAGAACGCTGTATCTCGCTAAATGACATCACTCTTTAAGGTTTCACGGTGCTTGCATGCGCTTTAACGAGAATATCACAATATAGCAGTTTCGCACTTGGAACGGTACAACACGCAGTACCTGGCTAGTGCATGCCGTTTTGTGTCCTTTCACAATATTTGACCTATCGCAGTTTCGTAGTCGCAATAAAACACCACTATCTCATTAGATGACGTCGTTTTTGGTGGTTTCACGACGCTACCTAGCTTAAACTAACTCAACCTAACATAACCTTCGCACTTCTATCGTTTGAAAACGTTTTACTCGCTACTTTACAATGCTTTCTAAAACATTACCACGGTTTTATGCGATTTAACATAAGATATCGCAGTTCCCGACTTGTAATGGTGAAAAACACTGCATCTCACTAAGTGACATTGTTTAATGCGGTTTTACGACGGTTCATATCTTAACCTAACCTAACATTCGCACTTGTATCTCAAAACACTTTGTGATGATATTTGCATGACCTCACAGTTTTTCACCAACTTATTACAGTACAGAACGCTGTATTTCGCTAAATGACATCGTTCTATAAGGTTTCACGATGCTTGCATGCGCTTTAACGAGAATATCACAATATAGCAGTTTCGCACTTGTAACGGTACAACACGCAGTACCTGGCTAGTGCATGCCGTTTTGTGTCCTTTCACAATATTTGACCTATCGCAGTTTCGTAGTCGCAATAAAACAACACTATCCTGTTAGATGACGTCATTTTTGGTGGTTTCACGACGCTACCTAGCTTTAACTAACATAACTCAACCTAACATAACCTTCGCACTTCTTTCGTTAGAAAACGTTTTACTCGCTACTTTAGATTGCTTTTGACAACTTTACGGCAGTTTCAAGCGCTTTCACATTACATATCGCAGTTCCCGACTTGTAATGGTGAAAAACACTGCATCTCACTAAGTGACATTGTTTAATGCGGTTTTACGACGGTTCATATCTTAACCTAACCTAACCTAACCTAACCTTACCCAACCTAACCTAACTTAACCTAACCTAACCTAACTTAACCTAACCTAACCTAACCTAACCTAACCCAACCCAAACCAACCCAACCCAACCCAACCTAACCTAACCTAACGTAACCTAACCCAACCTAACCTAACCTAACCCAACCCAACCCAACCCAACCCGACCTAACCTAACCTAACCTAACCAAACCTAACCTAACCTAACCTAACCTTACCTAACGTAACCTAACCTAACCTAACCTAACCTAACGTAACCTAACCTAACCTAACATAGCCTAACCTAACGTAACCTAACCTACCCTTACCTAACCTAACCTAACCTAACCTTACCTAACCTAACCTAACCTAACGTAACCTAACCTAACGTAACCTAACCTAACCTAACATAACCTAACCTAACGTAACCTAACCTACCCTAACCTAACCCAACCTAACCCAACCCAACCCAACCTAACCTAATCCAACCCAAACCAACCTAACCTAACCTAACCTAACCCAACCTAACCCAACCCAACCCAACCCAACCTAACCTAATCCAACCCAAACAAACATAACCTAACCTAACCCAACCTAAACTGACCTAACGACGGTTGCAAGCGCTTTGACATTAGATATCGCAGTTCCCGACTTGTAATGGTGAAAAACACTGCATCTCACTAAGTGACATTGTTTAATGCGGTTTTACAACGGTTCATATCTTAACCTAACCTAACATTCGCACTTGTATCTAAAAACGCTCTATTACACTCTTTCGTTCACAATAACGATATCTGCATAACCTCACAGTTTTTCAGCAACTTATTGCAGTACAGAACGCTGTATCTCGCTAAATGACATCGTTCTTTAAGGTTTCACGATGCTTGCATGCGCTTTAACGAGAATATCACAATATAGCAGTTTCGCACTTGTAACGGTACAACACGCAGTATCTGGCTTGTTCATGCCGTTTTATATGCTTTAGCATTTCACCTATTGCAGTTTCGTACATGCAATAAAACAACACTATCTCGTTAGATGACGTCCTTTTTGGTGGTTTCACGACGCTACCTAGCTTAAACTAACATAACTCAACCTAACATAACCTTCGCACTTCTATCGTTAGAAAACGCTTTACTTGCTAGTTTACAATGATCTCTACGACATTACGACAGTTTCATGCGCTTTCACTTTAGATATCGTAGTTCCCGACTTGTAATAGTGAAAAACACTGCATCTCACTAAGTGACATTGTTTAATGCGGCTTTACGACGGTTCATATCTTAACCTAACCTAACATTCGCACTTGTATCTAAAAACGCTCTATTACACTGTTTCGTTCACAATTAAGATATTTGCATGACCTCACAGTTTTTCACCAAGCTATTACAGTACAGAACGCTGTATATCCCTAAATGACATCGTTCTTTAAGGTTTCACGGTGCTTGCATGCGCTTTAACGAGAATATCACAATATAGCAGTTTCGCACTTGTAACGGTACAACACGCCGTACCTGGCTAGTGCATGCCGTTTTGTGTCCTTTCACAATATTTGACCTATCGCAGTTTCGTACTCGCAATAAAACAACACTATCTCGTTAGATGACGTCGTTTTTGGTGGTTTCACGACGCTACCTAGCTTAAACAAACATAAGTGCACTTAACATATCCTTCGCACTTCTATCGTTAGAAAACGTTTTACTCGCTACTTTACATTGCTTTCTACAACATTACGACGGTTTCAAGCGCTTTCACATTAGATATCGCAGTTCCCGACTTGTAATGGTGAAAAACACTACATCTCACTAAGTGACATTCTTTAATGCGGTTTTACGACGGTTCATATCTTAACCTAACCTAACCTAACCTAACCTAACGCAACCTTACCTAACCTAATCTAACCTAACCCAACCCAACCCAACCCAACCTAACCTAACCTAACCCAACCCAACTCAACCCAACCCAACCCAACCTAACCTAACCTAACCTAACCTTACCTAACCTAACTTAACCTAACTTAACCTAACCTAACCTAACCCAACCCAACTCAACCCAACCCAACCCAACCCAACCTAACCTAACCTAACCTAACCCAACCCAACCCAACCTAACCTAACCTAAGCTAACCTAACCTAACCCAACCCAACCTAACCTAACCTAACTTAACCCAACCCAACCCAACCCAACCCAACCCAACCTAACCTAACCTAACCTAACCCAACCTAACCTAACCCAACCTAACGTAACCCAACCCAACCCAACCCAACCTAACCTAATCCAAGCCAAACCAACCTAACATAACCTAACCTAACCTAACGACGGTTGCAAGCGCTTTCACATTAGATATCGCAGTTCCCGACTTGTAATGGTGAAAAACACTGCATCTCACTAAGTGACTTTGTTTAATGCGGTTTTACAACGGTTCATATCTTAACATAACCTAACATCGCACTTGTATCTGAAAACACTCTATTACACTGTTTCGTTCTCAAATACGATATTTGCATAACCTCGCAGTTTTTCACCAACTTATTGCAGTACAGAACGCTGTATCTCGCTAAATGACATCGTTCTTTAAGGTTTCACGATGCTTGCATGCGCTTTAACGAGAATATCACAATATAGCAGTTTCGCACTTGGAACGGTACAACACGCAGTACCTGGCCGTTTTGTGTCCTTTCACAATATTTGACCTATCGCAGTTTCGTAGTCGCAATAAAACACCACTATCTCATTAGATGACGTCGTTTTTGGTGGTTTCACGACGCTACCTAGCTTAAACTAACTCAACCTAACATAACCTTCGCACTTCTATCGTTTGAAAACGTTTTACTCGCTACTTTACAATGCTTTCTACAACATTACCACGGTTTTATGCGATTTAACATAAGATATCGCAGTTCCCGACTTGTAATGGTGAAAAACACTGCATCTCACTAAGTGACATTGTTTAATGCGGTTTACGACGGTTCATATCTTAACCTAACCTAATATTCGCACTTGTATCTCAAAACACTTTGTGATGATATTTGCATGACCTCACAGTTTTTCACCAACTTATTACAGTACAGAACGCTGTATTTCGCTAAATGACATCGTTCTATAAGGTTTCACGATGCTTGCATGCGCTTTAACGAGAATATCACAATATAGCAGTTTCGCACTTGTAGCGGTACAACATGCAGTACCTGGCTAGTGCATGCCGTTTTGTGTCCTTTCACAACATTTGACCTATCGCAGTTTCGTAGTCGCAATAAAACAACACTATCTTGTTAGATGACGTCGTTTTTGATGGTTTCACGACGCTACCTAGCTTAAACTAACATAACTCAACCTAACATAACCTTCGCACTTCTATCGTTAGAAAACGCTTTACTTGCTACTTTACAATGATCTCTACGACATTACGACAGTTTCATGCGCTTTCACATTAGATATCGCAGTTCCCGACTTGTAATGGTGAAAAACACTGCATCACACTAAGTGACATTGTTTAATGTGGTTTTACGACGGTTCATATCTTAACCTAACCTAACATTCGCACTTGTATCTAAAAACGCTCTATTACACTCTTTCGTTCACAATTACGATATCTGCATAACCTCACAGTTTTTCAGCAACTTATTGCAGTACAGAACGCTGTATCTCGCTAAATGACATCGTTCTTTAAGGTTTCACGATGCTTGCATGCGCTTTAACGAGAATATCACAATATAGCAGTTTCGCACTTGTAACGGTACAACACGCATTATCTGGCTTGTTCATCACGTTTTGTATGCTTTAGCATTTCACCTATTTCAGTTTCGTACTCTCAATAAAACAACACTATCTCGTTAGATGACGTCCCTTTTGGTGGTTTCACGACGCTACCTAGCTTAAACTAACATAAGTGCACCTAACATATCCTTCGCACTTCTATCGTTAGAAAACGTTTTACTCGCTACTTTACATTGCTTTCTACAACATTACGAGGTTTCAAGCGCTTTTACATTAAATATCGCAGTTCCCGACTTGTAATGGTGAAAAACACTGCATCTCACTAAGTGACATTCTTTAATGCGGTTTTACGACGGTTCATATCTTAACCTAACCTAACCTAACCTAACCTAACCCAACCCAAACCAACCCAACCCAACCCAACCTAACCTAACCTAACGTAACCTAACCCAACCTAACCTAACCTAACCTAACCTAACCCAACCCAACCCAACCCAACCCAACCCAACCTAACCTAACCTAACCTAACCAAACCTAACCTAACCTAACCTTACCTAACGTAACCTAACCTAACCTAACCTAACCTAACGTAACCTAACCTAACCTAACATAACCTAACCTAACGTAACCTAACCTACCCTAACCTAACCTAACCTAACCTAAGCTTACCTAACCTAACCTAACCTAACGTAACCTAACCTAACCTAACATAACCTAACCTAACGAAACCTAACCTACCCTAACCTAACCTAACCTGACCCAACCTAACCCAACCCAACCCAACCAAACCTAATCCAACCCAAACCAACCTAACCTAACCTAACCTAACCTAACCCAACCTAACCCAACCCAACCCAACCCAACCCAACCTAACCTAATCCAACCCAAACCAACCTAACCTAACCTAACCTAACCTAAACTGACCTAACGACGGTTGCAAGCGCTTTGACATTAGATATCGCAGTTCTCGACTTGTAATGGTGAAAAACACTGCATCTCACTAAGTGACATTGTTTAATGCGGCTTTATGACGGTTCATATCTTAACCTAACCTAACATTCGCACTTGTATCTAAAAACGCTGTAATACACTGTTTCGTTCACAGTTAAGATATTTGCATGACCTCACAGTTTTTCACCAAGCTATTACAGTACAGAACGCTGTATATCGCTAAATGACATCGTTCTTTAAGGTTTCACGATGCTTGCATGCGCTTTCACGAGAATATCACAATATAGCAGTTTCGCACTTGTAACGGTACAACACGCAGTACCTGGCTAGTGCATGCCGTTTTGTGTCCTTTCACAATATTTGACCTATCGCAGTTTCGTAGTCGCAATAAAACAACACTATCTCGTTAGATGACGTCCTTTTTGGTGGTTTCACGACGCTACCTAGCTTAAACTAACATAACTCAACCTAACATAACCTTCGCACTTCTATCGTTAGAAAATGCTTTACTTGCTAGTTTACAATGATCTCTACGACATTACGACAGTTTCATGCGCTTTCACATTAGATATCGCAGTTCCCGACTTGTAATGGTGAAAAACACTGCATCTCACTAAGTGACATTGTTTAATGCGGCTTTACGACGGTTCATATCTTAACCTAACCTAACAATCGCACTTGTATCTAAAAACGCTCTAATACACTGTTTCGTTCACAATTAATATATTTGCATGACCTCACAGTTTTTCACCAAGCTATTACAGTACAGAACGCTGTATATCGCTAAATGACATCGTTCTTTAAGGTTTCACGGTGCTTGCATGCGCTTTAACGAGAATATCACAATATAGCAGTTTCGCACTTGTAACGGTACAACACGCAGTACCTGGCTAGTGCATGCCGTTTTGTGTCCTTTCACAATATTTGACCTATCGCAGTTTCGTAGTCGCAATAAAACAACACTATCCCTTTAGATGACGTCGTTTTTGGTGGTTTCACGACGCTACCTAGCTTTAACTAACATAACTCAACCTAACATAACCTTCGCACTTCTTTCGTTAGAAAACGTTTTACTCGCTACTTTAGATTGCTTTTTACAACTTTACGGCAGTTTCAAGCGCTTTCACATTACATATCGCAGTTCCCGACTTGTAATGGTGAAAAACACTGCATCTCACTAAGTGACATTGTTTAATGCGGTTTTACGACGGTTCATATCTCAACCTAACCTAACGTAACCTAACCTAACGTAACCTAACCTAACCTAACATAACCTAACCTAACGTAACCTAACCTACCCTAACCTAACCCAACCTAACCCAACCCAACCCAACCTAACCTAATCCAACCCAAACCAACCTAACCTAACCTAACCTAACCCAACCTAACCCAACCCAACCCAACCCAACCTAACCTAATCCAACCCAAACAAACATAACCTAACCTAACCTAACCTAAACTGACCTAACGACGGTTGCAAGCGCTTTGACATTAGATATCGCAGTTCCCGACTTGTAATGGTGAAAAACACTGCATCTCACTAAGTGACATTGTTTAATGCGGTTTTACGACGGTTCATATCTTAACCTAACCTAACATTCGCACTTGTATCTAAAAACGCTCTATTACACTCTTTCGTTCACAATAACGATATCTGCATAACCTCACAGTTTTTCAGCAACTTATTGCAGTACAGAACGCTGTATCTCGCTAAATGACATCGTTCTTTAAGGTTTCACGATGCTTGCATGCGCTTTAACGAGAATATCACAATATAGCAGTTTCGCACTTGTAACGGTACAACACGCAGTATCTGGCTTGTTCATGCCGTTTTGTATGCTTTAGCATTTCACCTATTGCAGTTTCGTACATGCAATAAAACAACACTATCTCGTTAGATGACGTCCTTTTTGGTGGTTTCACGACGCTACCTAGCTTAAACTAACATAACTCAACCTAACATAACCTTCGCACTTCTATCGTTAGAAAACGCTTTACTTGCTAGTTTACAATGATCTCTACGACATTACGACAGTTTCATGCGCTTTCACTTTAGATATCGTAGTTCCCGACTTGTAATAGTGAAAAACACTGCATCTCACTAAGTGACATTGTTTAATGCGGCTTTACGACGGTTCATATCTTAACCTAACCTAACATTCGCACTTGTATCTAAAAACGCTCTATTACACTGTTTCGTTCACAATTAAGATATTTGCATGACCTCACAGTTTTTCACCAAGCTATTACAGTACAGAACGCTGTATATCCCTAAATGACATCGTTCTTTAAGGTTTCACGGTGCTTGCATGCGCTTTAACGAGAATATCACAATATAGCAGTTTCGCACTTGTAACGGTACAACACGCCGTACCTGGCTAGTGCATGCCGTTTTGTGTCCTTTCACAATATTTGACCTATCGCAGTTTCGTACTCGCAATAAAACAACACTATCTCGTTAGATGACGTCGTTTTTGGTGGTTTCACGACGCTACCTAGCTTAAACAAACATAAGTGCACTTAACATATCCTTCGCACTTCTATCGTTAGAAAACGTTTTACTCGCTACTTTACATTGCTTTCTACAACATTACGACGGTTTCAAGCGCTTTCACATTAGATATCGCAGTTCCCGACTTGTAATGGTGAAAAACACTACATCTCACTAAGTGACATTCTTTAATGCGGTTTTACGACGGTTCATATCTTAACCTAACCTAACCTAACCTAACCTAACGCAACCTTACCTAACCTAATCTAACCTAACCCAACCCAACCCAACCTAACCTAACCTAACCCAACCCAACTCAACCCAACCCAACCCAACCTAACCTAACCTAACCTAACCTTACCTAACCTAACTTAACCTAACTTAACCTAACCTAACCTAACCCAACCCAACTCAACCCAACCCAACCCAACCCAACCTAACCTAACCTAACCTAACCCAACCCAACCCAACCTAACCTAACCTAAGCTAACCTAACCTAACCCAACCCAACCTAACCTAACCTAACTTAACCCAACCCAACCCAACCCAACCCAACCTAACCTAACCTAACCTAACCCAACCTAACCTAACCCAACCTAACGTAACCCAACCCAACCCAACCCAACCTAACCTAATCCAAGCCAAACCAACCTAACATAACCTAACCTAACCTAACGACGGTTGCAAGCGCTTTCACATTAGATATCGCAGTTCCCGACTTGTAATGGTGAAAAACACTGCATCTCACTAAGTGACTTTGTTTAATGCGGTTTTACAACGGTTCATATCTTAACATAACCTAACATCGCACTTGTATCTGAAAACACTCTATTACACTGTTTCGTTCTCAAATACGATATTTGCATAACCTCGCAGTTTTTCACCAACTTATTGCAGTACAGAACGCTGTATCTCGCTAAATGACATCGTTCTTTAAGGTTTCACGATGCTTGCATGCGCTTTAACGAGAATATCACAATATAGCAGTTTCGCACTTGGAACGGTACAACACGCAGTACCTGGCCGTTTTGTGTCCTTTCACAATATTTGACCTATCGCAGTTTCGTAGTCGCAATAAAACACCACTATCTCATTAGATGATGTCGTTTTTGGTGGTTTCACGACGCTACCTAGCTTAAACTAACTCAACCTAACATAACCTTCGCACTTCTATCGTTTGAAAACGTTTTACTCGCTACTTTACAATGCTTTCTACAACATTACCACGGTTTTATGCGATTTAACATAAGATATCGCAGTTCCCGACTTGTAATGGTGAAAAACACTGCATCTCACTAAGTGACATTGTTTAATGCGGTTTACGACGGTTCATATCTTAACCTAACCTAATATTCGCACTTGTATCTCAAAACACTTTGTGATGATATTTGCATGACCTCACAGTTTTTCACCAACTTATTACAGTACAGAACGCTGTATTTCGCTAAATGACATCGTTCTATAAGGTTTCACGATGCTTGCATGCGCTTTAACGAGAATATCACAATATAGCAGTTTCGCACTTGTAGCGGTACAACATGCAGTACCTGGCTAGTGCATGCCGTTTTGTGTCCTTTCACAACATTTGACCTATCGCAGTTTCGTAGTCGCAATAAAACAACACTATCTTGTTAGATGACGTCGTTTTTGATGGTTTCACGACGCTACCTAGCTTAAACTAACATAACTCAACCTAACATAACCTTCGCACTTCTATCGTTAGAAAACGCTTTACTTGCTACTTTACAATGATCTCTACGACATTACGACAGTTTCATGCGCTTTCACATTAGATATCGCAGTTCCCGACTTGTAATGGTGAAAAACACTGCATCACACTAAGTGACATTGTTTAATGTGGTTTTACGACGGTTCATATCTTAACCTAACCTAACATTCGCACTTGTATCTAAAAACGCTCTATTACACTCTTTCGTTCACAATTACGATATCTGCATAACCTCACAGTTTTTCAGCAACTTATTGCAGTACAGAACGCTGTATCTCGCTAAATGACATCGTTCTTTAAGGTTTCACGATGCTTGCATGCGCTTTAACGAGAATATCACAATATAGCAGTTTCGCACTTGTAACGGTACAACACGCATTATCTGGCTTGTTCATCACGTTTTGTATGCTTTAGCATTTCACCTATTTCAGTTTCGTACTCTCAATAAAACAACACTATCTCGTTAGATGACGTCCCTTTTGGTGGTTTCACGACGCTACCTAGCTTAAACTAACATAAGTGCACCTAACATATCCTTCGCACTTCTATCGTTAGAAAACGTTTTACTCGCTACTTTACATTGCTTTCTACAACATTACGAGGTTTCAAGCGCTTTTACATTAAATATCGCAGTTCCCGACTTGTAATGGTGAAAAACACTGCATCTCACTAAGTGACATTCTTTAATGCGGTTTTACGACGGTTCATATCTTAACCTAACCTAACCTAACCTAACCTAACCCAACCCAAACCAACCCAACCCAACCCAACCTAACCTAACCTAACGTAACCTAACCCAACCTAACCTAACCTAACCTAACCTAACCCAACCCAGCCCAACCCAACCCAACCCAACCTAACCTAACCTAACCTAACCAAACCTAACCTAACCTAACCTTACCTAACGTAACCTAACCTAACCTAACCTAACCTAACGTAACCTAACCTAACCTAACATAACCTAACCTAACGTAACCTAACCTACCCTAACCTAACCTAACCTAACCTAAGCTTACCTAACCTAACCTAACCTAACGTAACCTAACCTAACCTAACATAACCTAACCTAACGAAACCTAACCTACCCTAACCTAACCTAACCTGACCCAACCTAACCCAACCCAACCCAACCAAACCTAATCCAACCCAAACCAACCTAACCTAACCTAACCTAACCTAACCCAACCTAACCCAACCCAACCCAACCCAACCCAACCTAACCTAATCCAACCCAAACCAACCTAACCTAACCTAACCTAACCTAAACTGACCTAACGACGGTTGCAAGCGCTTTGACATTAGATATCGCAGTTCTCGACTTGTAATGGTGAAAAACACTGCATCTCACTAAGTGACATTGTTTAATGCGGCTTTATGACGGTTCATATCTTAACCTAACCTAACATTCGCACTTGTATCTAAAAACGCTGTAATACACTGTTTCGTTCACAGTTAAGATATTTGCATGACCTCACAGTTTTTCACCAAGCTATTACAGTACAGAACGCTGTATATCGCTAAATGACATCGTTCTTTAAGGTTTCACGATGCTTGCATGCGCTTTCACGAGAATATCACAATATAGCAGTTTCGCACTTGTAACGGTACAACACGCAGTACCTGGCTAGTGCATGCCGTTTTGTGTCCTTTCACAATATTTGACCTATCGCAGTTTCGTAGTCGCAATAAAACAACACTATCTCGTTAGATGACGTCCTTTTTGGTGGTTTCACGACGCTACCTAGCTTAAACTAACATAACTCAACCTAACATAACCTTCGCACTTCTATCGTTAGAAAATGCTTTACTTGCTAGTTTACAATGATCTCTACGACATTACGACAGTTTCATGCGCTTTCACATTAGATATCGCAGTTCCCGACTTGTAATGGTGAAAAACACTGCATCTCACTAAGTGACATTGTTTAATGCGGCTTTACGACGGTTCATATCTTAACCTAACCTAACAATCGCACTTGTATCTAAAAACGCTCTAATACACTGTTTCGTTCACAATTAATATATTTGCATGACCTCACAGTTTTTCACCAAGCTATTACAGTACAGAACGCTGTATATCGCTAAATGACATCGTTCTTTAAGGTTTCACGGTGCTTGCATGCGCTTTAACGAGAATATCACAATATAGCAGTTTCGCACTTGTAACGGTACAACACGCAGTACCTGGCTAGTGCATGCCGTTTTGTGTCCTTTCACAATATTTGACCTATCGCAGTTTCGTAGTCGCAATAAAACAACACTATCCCTTTAGATGACGTCGTTTTTGGTGGTTTCACGACGCTACCTAGCTTTAACTAACATAACTCAACCTAACATAACCTTCGCACTTCTTTCGTTAGAAAACGTTTCACTCGCTACTTTAGATTGCTTTTTACAACTTTACGGCAGTTTCAAGCGCTTTCACATTACATATCGCAGTTCCCGACTTGTAATGGTGAAAAACACTGCATCTCACTAAGTGACATTGTTTAATGCGGTTTTACGACGGTTCATATCTCAACCTAACCTAACCTAACCTAACCTTACCCAACCTAACCTAACTTAACCTAACCTAACCTAACTTAACCTAACCTACCTAACCTAACCTAACCCAACCCAAACCAACCCAACCCAACCCAACCTAACCTAACCTAACGTAACCTAACCCAACCTAACCTAACCTAACCTAACCCAACCCAACCCAACCCAACCCAACCTAACCTAACCAAACCTAACCAAACCTAACCCAACCTAACCTAACCTTACCTAACGTAACCTAACCTAACCTAACCTAACCTAACGTAACCTAACCTAACCTAACATAACCTAACCTAACGTAACCTAACCTACCCTAACCTAACCTAACCTAACCTAACCTAACCTAACCTAACCTTACCTAACCTAACCTAACCTAACCTAACCTAACCTAACGGTAACGTTACCTAACCTAACCTAACATAACCTAACCTAACGTAACCTAACCTACCCTAACCTAACCCAACCTAACCCAACCCAACCCAACCTAACCTAATCCAACCCAAACCAACCTAACCTAACCTAACCTAAGCCAACCTAACCCAAACCAACCCAACCCAACCCAACCTAACCTAATCCAACCCAAACCAACCTAACCTAACCTAACCTAACCTAAACTGACCTAACGACGGTTGCAAGCGCTTTGACATTAGATATCGCAGTTCCCGACTTGTAATGGTGAAAAACACTGCATCTCACTAAGTGACAATGTTTAATGCGGTTTTACGACGGTTCATATCTTAACCTAACATTCGCACTTGTATCTAAAAACGCTCTATTACACTCTTTCGTTCACAATTACGATATCTGCATAACCTCACAGTTTTTTAGCAACTTATTGCAGTACAGAACGCTGTATCTCGCTAAATGACATCGTTCTTTAAGGTTTCACGATGCTTGCATGCGCTTTAACGAGAATATCACAATATAGCAGTTTCGCACTTGTAACGGTACAACACGCAGTACCTGGCTAGTGCATGCCGTTTTGTGTCCTTTCACAATATTTGACCTATCGCAGTTTCGTAGTCGCAATAAAACAACACTATCTTGTTAGATGACGTCGTTTTTGGTGGTTTCACGACGCTACCTAGCTTTAACTAACAAAACTCAACCTAACATAACCTTCGCACTTCTTTCGTTAGAAAACGTTTTACTCGCTACTTTAGATTGCTTTTTACAACTTTACGGCAGTTTTAAGCGCTTTCACATTACATATCGCAGTTCCCGACTTGTAATGGTGAAAAACACTGCATCTCACTAAGTGACATTGTTTAATGCGGTTTTACGACGGTTCATATCTCAACCTAACCTAACCTAACCTAACCTTACCCAACCTAACCTAACTTAACCTAACCTAACCTAACTTAACCTAACCTAACCTAACCTAACCTAACCTAACCCAACCCAAACCAACCCAACCCAACCCAACCTAACCTAACCTAACGTAACCTAACCCAACCGAACCTAACCTAACCTAACCCAACCCAACCCAACCCAACCCAACCTAACCTAACCTAACCTAACCAAACCTAACCCAACCTAACCTAACCTTACCTAACGTAACCTAACCTAACCTAACCTAACCTAACGTAACCTAACCTAACCTAACATAACCTAACGTAACCTAACCTACCCTAACCTAACCTAACCTAACCTAACCTAACCTTACCTAACCTAACCTAACCTAACGTAACCTAACCTAACCTAACGGTAACGTTACCTAACCTAACCTAACATAACCTAACCTAACGTAACCTAACCTACCCTAACCTAACCCAACCCAACCCAACCCAACCTAACCTAATCCAACCCAAACCAACCTAACCTAACCTAACCTAAGCCAACCTAACCCAAACCAACCCAACCCAACCCAACCTAACCTAATCCAACCCAAACCAACCTAACCTAAGCTAACCTAACCTAAACTGACCTAACGACGGTTGCAAGCGCTTTGACATTAGATATCGCAGTTCCCGACTTGTAATGGTGAAAAACACTGCATCTCACTAAGTGACATTGTTTAATGCGGTTTTACGAAGGTTCATATCTTAACCTAACCTAACATTCGCACTTGTATCTAAAAACGCTCTATTACACTCTTTCGTTCACAATTACGATATCTGCATAACCTCACAGTTTTTTAGCAACTTATTGCAGTACAAAACGCTGTATCTCGCTAAATGACATCGTTCTTTAAGGTTTCACGATGCTTGCATGCGCTTTAACGAGAATATCACAATATAGGAGTTTCGCACTTGTAACGGTACAACACGCAGTATCTGGCTTGTTCATGCCGTTTTGTATGCTTTAGCATTTCACCTATTGCAGTTTCGTACATGCAATAAAACAACACTATCTCGTTAGATGACGTCCTTTTTGGTGGTTTCACGACGCTACCTAGCTTAAACTAACATAACTCAACCTAACATAACCTTCGCACTTCTATCGTTAGAAAACGCTTTACTTGCTAGTTTACAATGATCTCTACAACATTACGACAGTTTCATGCGCTTTCACATTAGATATCGCAGTTCCCGACTTGTAATGGTGAAAAACACTGCACCTCACTAAGTGACATTGTTTAATGCGGCTTTACGACGGTTCATATCTTAACCTAACCTAACATTCGCACTTGTATCTAAAAACGCTCTATTACACTGTTTCGTTCACAGTTAAGATATTTGCATGACCTCACAGTTTTTCACCAAGCTATTACAGTACAGAACGCTGTATATCGCTAAATGACATCGTTCTTTAAGGTTTCACGGTGCTTGCATGCGCTTTAACGAGAATATCACAATATAGCAGTTTCGCACTTGTAACGGTACAACACGCAGTACCTGGCTAGTGCATGCCGTTTTGTGTCCTTTCACAATATTTGACCTATCGCAGTTTCGTAGTCGCAATAAAACAGCACTATCTCGTTAGATGACGTCTTTTTGTGTGGTTTCACGACGCTACCTAGCTTAAACTAAGATAACTCAACCTAACATAACCTTCGCACTTCTATCGTTAGAAAACGTTTTACTCGCTACTTTACAATGCTTTCCACAACATTACGACGGTTTCATGCACTTTCACATCAGATATCGCAGTTCCCGACTTGTAATGGTAAAAAACACTGCATCTCACTAAGTGACATTCTTTAATGCGGTTTTATGACGGTTCATATCTTAACCTAACCTAACATTCGCACTTGTATCTTAAAACGCTCTATTACACTGTTTCGTTCACAATTACGATATTTGCATGACCTAACAGTTTTTCACCAACTTATTACAGTACAGAACGCTGTATTTCGCTAAATGACATCGTTCTATAAGGTTTCACGATGCTTGCATGCGCTTTAACGAGAATATCACAATATAGCAGTTTCGCACTTGGAACGGTACAACACGCAGTACCTGGCTAGTGCATGCCGTTTTGTGTCCTTTCACAATATTTGACCTATCGCAGTTTCGTAGTCGCAATAAAACACCACTATCTCATTAGATGACGTCGTTTTTGGTGGTTTCACGACGCTACCTAGCTTAAACTAACTCAACCTAACATAACCTTCGCACTTCTATCGTTTGAAAACGTTTTACTCGCTACTTTACAATGCTTTCTAAAACATTACCACGGTTTTATGCGATTTAACATAAGATATCGCAGTTCCCGACTTGTAATGGTGAAAAACACTGCATCTCACTAAGTGACATTGTTTAATGCGGTTTTACGACGGTTCATATCTTAACCTAACCTAACATTCGCACTTGTATCTCAAAACACTTTGTGATGATATTTGCATGACCTCACAGTTTTTCACCAACTATTACAGTACAGAACGCTGTATTTCGCTAAATGACATCGTTCTATAAGGTTTCACGATGCTTGCATGCGCTTTAACGAGAATATCACAATATAGCAGTTTCGCACTTGTAACGGTACAACACGCAGTACCTGGCTAGTGCATGCCGTTTTGTGTCCTTTCACAATATTTGACCTATCGCAGTTTCGTAGTCGCAATAAAACAACACTATCCTGTTAGATGACGTCATTTTTGGTGGTTTCACGACGCTACCTAGCTTTAACTAACATAACTCAACCTAACATAACCTTCGCACTTCTTTCGTTAGAAAATGTTTTACTCGCTACTTTAGATTGCTTTTGACAACTTTACGGCAGTTTCAAGCGCTTTCACATTACATATCGCAGTTCCCGACTTGTAATGGTGAAAAACACTGCATCTCACTAAGTGACATTGTTTAATGCGGTTTTACGACGGTTCATATCTTAACCTAACCTAACCTAACCTAACCTTACCCAACCTAACCTAACTTAACCTAACCTAACCTAACTTAACCTAACCTAACCTAACCTAACCTAACCCAACCCAAACCAACCCAACCCAACCCAACCTAACCTAACCTAACGTAACCTAACCCAACCTAACCTAACCTAACCCAACCCAACCCAACCCAACCCGACCTAACCTAACCTAACCTAACCAAACCTAACCTAACCTAACCTAACCTTACCTAACGTAACCTAACCTAACCTAACCTAACCTAACGTAACCTAACCTAACCTAACATAGCCTAACCTAACGTAACCTAACCTACCCTTACCTAACCTAACCTAACCTAACCTTACCTAACCTAACCTAACCTAACGTAACCTAACCTAACGTAACCTAACCTAACCTAACATAACCTAACCTAACGTAACCTAACCTACCCTAACCTAACCCAACCTAACCCAACCCAACCCAACCTAACCTAATCCAACCCAAACCAACCTAACCTAACCTAACCTAACCTAACCCAACCTAACCCAACCCAACCCAACCCAACCTAACCTAATCCAACCCAAACAAACCTAACCTAACCTAACCTAACCTAAACTGACCTAACGACGGTTGCAAGCGCTTTGACATTAGATATCGCAGTTCCCGACTTGTAATGGTGAAAAACACTGCATCTCACTAAGTGACATTGTTTAATGCGGTTTTACGACGGTTCATATCTTAACCTAACCTAACATTCGCACTTGTATCTAAAAACGCTCTATTACACTCTTTCGTTCACAATAACGATATCTGCATAACCTCACAGTTTTTCAGCAACTTATTGCAGTACAGAACGCTGTATCTCGCTAAATGACATCGTTCTTTAAGGTTTCACGATGCTTGCATGCGCTTTAACGAGAATATCACAATATAGCAGTTTCGCACTTGTAACGGTACAACACGCAGTATCTGGCTTGTTCATGCCGTTTTGTATGCTTTAGCATTTCACCTATTGCAGTTTCGTACTCGCAATAAAACAACACTATCTCGTTAGATGACGTCGTTTTTGGTGGTTTCACGACGCTACCTAGCTTAAACAAACATAAGTGCACTTAACATATCCTTCGCACTTCTATCGTTAGAAAACGTTTTACTCGCTTCTTTACATTGCTTTCTACAACATTACGACGGTTTCAAGCGCTTTCACATTAGATATCGCAGTTCCCGACTTGTAATGGTGAAAAACACTACATCTCACTAAGTGACATTCTTTAATGCGGTTTTACGACGGTTCATATCTTAACCTAACCTAACCTAACCTAACCTAACACAACCTTACCTAACCTAATCTAACCTAACCCAACCCAACCCAACCCAACCTAACCTAACCTAACCCAACCCAACTCAACCCAACCCAACCCAACCCAACCTAACCTAACCTAACCTTACCTAACCTAACTTAACCTAACTTAACCTAACCTAACCTAACCCAACCCAACTCAACCCAACCCAACCCAACCCAACCTAACCTAACCTAACCTAACCCAACCCAACCCAACCTAACCTAACCTAAGCTAACCTAACCTAACCCAACCCAACCTAACCTAACCTAACTTAACCCAACCCAACCCAACCCAACCTAACCTAACCTAACCTAACCCAACCTAACCTAACCCAACCTAACGTAACCCAACCCAACCCAACCCAACCTAACCTAATCCAAGCCAAACCAACCTAACATAACCTAACCTAACCTAACGACGGTTGCAAGCGCTTTCACATTAGATATCGCAGTTCCCGACTTGTAATGGTGAAAAACACTGCATCTCACTAAGTGACTTTGTTTAATGCGGTTTTACAACGGTTCATATCTTAACATAACCTAACATCGCACTTGTATCTGAAAACACTCTATTACACTGTTTCGTTCTCAAATACGATATTTGCATAACCTCGCAGTTTTTCACCAACTTATTGCAGTACAGAACGCTGTATCTCGCTAAATGACATCGTTCTTTAAGGTTTCACGATGCTTGCATGCGCTTTAACGAGAATATCACAATATAGCAGTTTCGCACTTGGAACGGTACAACACGCAGTACCTGGCCGTTTTGTGTCCTTTCACAATATTTGACCTATCGCAGTTTCGTAGTCGCAATAAAACACCACTATCTCATTAGATGACGTCGTTTTTGGTGGTTTCACGACGCTACCTAGCTTAAACTAACTCAACCTAACATAACCTTCGCACTTCTATCGTTTGAAAACGTTTTACTCGCTACTTTACAATGCTTTCTACAACATTACCACGGTTTTATGCGATTTAACATAAGATATCGCAGTTCCCGACTTCTAATGGTGAAAAACACTGCATCTCACTAAGTGACATTGTTTAATGCGGTTTACGACGGTTCATATCTTAACCTAACCTAATATTCGCACTTGTATCTCAAAACACTTTGTGATGATATTTGCATGACCTCACAGTTTTTCACCAACTTATTACAGTACAGAACGCTGTATTTCGCTAAATGACATCGTTCTATAAGGTTTCACGATGCTTGCATGCGCTTTAACGAGAATATCACAATATAGCAGTTTCGCACTTGTAGCGGTACAACATGCAGTACCTGGCTAGTGCATGCCGTTTTGTGTCCTTTCACAATATTTGACCTATCGCAGTTTCGTAGTCGCAATAAAACAACACTATCTTGTTAGATGACGTCGTTTTTGATGGTTTCACGACGCTACCTAGCTTAAACTAACATAACTCAACCTAACATAACCTTCGCACTTCTATCGTTAGAAAACGCTTTACTTGCTACTTTACAATGATCTCTACGACATTACGACAGTTTCATGCGCTTTCACATTAGATATCGCAGTTCCCGACTTGTAATGGTGAAAAACACTGCATCACACTAAGTGACATTGTTTAATGTGGTTTTACGACGGTTCATATCTTAACCTAACCTAACATTCGCACTTGTATCTAAAAACGCTCTATTACACTCTTTCGTTCACAATTACGATATCTGCATAACCTCACAGTTTTTCAGCAACTTATTGCAGTACAGAACGCTGTATCTCGCTAAATGACATCGTTCTTTAAGGTTTCACGATGCTTGCATGCGCTTTAACGAGAATATCACAATATAGCAGTTTCGCACTTGTAACGGTACAACACGCATTATCTGGCTTGTTCATTACGTTTTGTATGCTTTAGCATTTCACCTATTGCAGTTTCGTACATGCAATAAAACAACACTATCTCGTTAGATGACGTCCTTTTTGGTGGTTTCACGACGCTACCTAGCTTAAACTAACATAACTCAACCTAACATAACCTTCGCACTTCTATCGTTAGAAAACGTTTTACTCGCTACTTTACAATGCTTTCCACAACATTACGACGGTTTCATGCACTTTCACATTAGATATCGCAGTTCCCGACTTGTAATGGTGAAAAACACTGCATCTCACTAAGTGACATTGTTTAATGCGGCTTTATGACGGTTCATATCTTAACCTAACCTAACATTCGCACTTGTATCTAAAAACGCTCTAATACACTGTTTCGTTCACAGTTAAGATATTTGCATGACCTCACAGTTTTTCACCAATTTATTACAGTACAGAACGCTGTATCTCGCTAAATGACATCACTCTTTAAGATTTCACGATGCTTGCATGCGCTTTAACAAGAATATCACAACATAGCAGTTTCGCACTTGTAACAGTACAACACGCAGTATTTAGCTTGTTCATGCCGTTTTGTGTGCTTTCACAACTTTTCACCTATCGCAGTTTCGTACTCGCAATAAAACAACACTATCTCGTTAGATGACGTCGTTTTTGGTGGTTTCACGACGCTACCTAGCTTAAACTAACATAAGTGCACCTAACATATCCTTCGCACTTCTATCGTTAGAAAACGTTTTACTCGCTACTTTACATTGCTTTCTACAACATTACGAGGTTTCAAGCGCTTTTACATTAAATATCGCAGTTCCCGACTTGTAGTGGTGAAAAACACTGCATCTCACTAAGTGACATTCTTTAATGCGGTTTTACGACGGTTCATATCTTAACCTAACCTAACCTAACCTAACCTAACCCAACCCAAACCAACCCAACCCAACCAAACCTAACCTAACCTAACGTAACCTAACCCAACCTAACCTAACCTAACCTAACCTAACCCAACCCAACCCAACCCAACCCAACCCAACCTAACCTAACCTAACCTAACCAAACCTAACCTAACCTAACCTTACCTAACGTAACCTAACCTAACCTAACCTAACCTAACGTAACCTAACCTAACCTAACATAACCTAACCTAACGTAACCTAACCTACCCTAACCTAACCTAACCTAACCTAAGCTTACCTAACCTAACCTAACCTAACGTAACCTAACCTAACCTAACATAACCTAACCTAACGAAACCTAACCTACCCTAACCTAACCTAACCTGACCCAACCTAACCCAACCCAACCCAACGAAACCTAATCCAACCCAAACCAACCTAACCTAACCTAACCTAACCTAACCCAACCTAACCCAACCCAACCCAACCCAACCCAACCTAACCTAATCCAACCCAAACCAACCTAACCTAACCTAACCTAACCTAAACTGACCTAACGACGGTTGCAAGCGCTTTGACATTAGATATCGCAGTTCTCGACTTGTAATGGTGAAAAACACTGCATCTCACTAAGTGACATTGTTTAATGCGGCTTTATGACGGTTCATATCTTAACCTAACCTAACATTCGCACTTGTATCTAAAAACGCTGTATACACTGTTTCGTTCACAGTTAAGATATTTGCATGACCTCACAGTTTTTCACCAAGCTATTACAGTACAGAACGCTGTATATCGCTAAATGACATCGTTCTTTAAGGTTTCACGATGCTTGCATGCGCTTTCACGAGAATATCACAATATAGCAGTTTCGCACTTGTAACGGTACAACACGCAGTACCTGGCTAGTGCATGCCGTTTTGTGTCCTTTCACAATATTTGACCTATCGCAGTTTCGTAGTCGCAATAAAACAACACTATCTCGTTAGATGACGTCTTTTTTTGTGGTTTCACGAGGCTACCTAGCTTAAACTAAGATAACTCAACCTAACATAACCTTCGCACTTCTATCGTTAGAAAACGTTTTACTCGCTACTTTACAATGCTTTCCACAACATTACGACGGTTTCATGCTTTTTCACATCAGATATCGCAGTTCCCGACTTGTAATGGTGAAAAACACTGCTTCTCACTAAGTGACATTCTTTAATGCGGTTTGATGACGGTTCATATCTTAACCTAACCTAACATTCGCACTTGTATCTCAAAACGCTCTATTACACTGTTTCGTTCACAATTACGATATTTGAATGACCTCACAGTTTTTCACCAATTTATTACAGTACTGAACGCTGTATCTCGCTAAATGACATCACTCTTTAAGGTTTCACGATGCTTGCATGCGCTTTAACGAGAATATCACAACATAGCAGTTTCGCACTTGTAACAGTACAACACGCAGTATTTAGCTTGTTCATGCCGTTTTGTGTGCTTTCACAACTTTTCACCTATCGCAGTTTCGTACTCGCAATAAAACAACACTATCTCGTTAGATGACGTCGTTTTTGGTGGTTTCACGACGCTACCTAGCTTAAACTAACATAAGTGCACCTAACATATCCTTCGCACTTCTATCGTTAGAAAACGTTTTACTCGCTACTTTACATTGCTTTCTACAACATTACGACGGTTTCAAGCGCTTTCACATTAGATATCGCAGTTCCCGACTTGTAATGATGAAAAACACTGCATCTCACTAAGTGACATTCTTTAATGCGGTTTTACGACGGTTCATATCTTAACCTAACCTAATCTCACCTAACCTAACCTAACGCAACCTTACCTAACCTAATCTAACCTAACCTAACCAAACTTAACCTAACCTAACCTAACCTAACCCAACCCAACAAAAACCAACCCAACCCAACCTAACCTAACCTAACCTAACCTAACCTTACCTTACCCAACCCAACCCAACCCAACCTAACCTAACCTAACCCAACCCAACCCAACCCAACCCAGCCCAACCTAACCTAACCTAACCTAACCTAAACCAACTCAACCCAACCCAACCCAGCTTAACCTAACCTAACCTAACCAAACCTAACCTAACCTAACCTAACCTGACCTTACCTAACCTAACCTTACCTAACCTAACGTAACCTAACCTAACGTAACCTAACCTAACCCAACCTAACCCAACCCAACCCAACCCAACCTAACCTAACCCAACCCAACCCAACCTAACCCAACCCAACCTAACCTAACCCAACCCAACCCAACCTAACCCAACCTAACCTAACCTAACCTAACCTAACCTAACGATGGTTGCAAGCGCTTTCACATTAGATATCGCAGTTCCCAACTTGTAATGGTGAAAAACACTGCATCTCAGTAATGACATTGTTTAATGCGGTTTTACGACGGTTCATATCTTAACCTAACCTAACCTAACCTAACCTAACCTAACGTAACCTAACCTAACCTAACCTAACGTAACCTAACCTAACGTAACCTAACCTACCCTAATCTAACCTAACCTAACCCAACCTAACCCAACCCAACCCAACACAACCCAACCCAACACAACCTAACCTAATCCAACCCAAACCAACCTAACCTAACCTAACCTAACCTAACCTAACGACGGTTGCAAGCGCTTTCACATTAGATATCGCAGTTCCCGACTTGTAATGGTGAAAAACACTGCATCTCACTAAGTGACATTGTTTAACGCGGTTTTACGACGGTTCATATCATAACCTAACCTAACAATCGCACTTGTATCTAAAAACGCTCTATTACACTGTTTCGTTCACAATTACGATATTTGCATAACCTCGCAGTTTTTCAGCAATTTATTGCAGTACAGAACGCTGTATCTCACTAAATGACATTTTTCTTTAAGGTTTCATGATGCTTGCATGCGCTTTAACGAGAATATCACAGTATAGCAGTTTCGCACTTGTAACGGTACAACACGCAGTATCTGGCTTGTTCATGCCGTTTTGTATGCTTTCACAACGTTTCACCTATTGCAGTTTCGTACATGCAATAAAACAACACTATCTCGTTAGATGACGTCCTTTTTGGTGGTTTCACGACGCTACCTAGCTTAAGCTACCATAACTCAACCTAACATAACCTTCGCACTTCTATCGTTAGAAAACGCTTTACTTGCTACTTTACAATGCTCTCTACAACATTACGACAGTTTCAGGCGCTTTCACATTCGATATCGCAGTTCCCGACTTGTAATGGTGAAAACCACTGCATCTCACTAAGTGACATTGATTAATGCGGCTTTACGACGGTTCATATCTTAACCTAACCTAACATTCGCACTTGTATCTAAAAACGCTCTATTACACTGTTTCGTTCACATTTAAGATATTTGCATGAATTCACAGTTTTTCACCAACTTATTACAGTACAGAACGCTGTATATCGCTAAATGACATCGTTCTTTAAGGTTTCACGATGCTTGCATGCGCTTTAACCAGAATATCAGAATATAGCAGTTTCGCACTTGTAACGGTACAACACGCAGTACCTGGCTAGTGCATGCCGTTTTGTGTCCTTTCACAATATTTCACCTATCGCAGTTTCGTAGTCGCAATAAAACAACACTATCTCATTAGATGACGTCTTTTTTGGTGGTTTCATGGCGCTACCTAGCTTAAACTAAGATAACTCAACCTAACATAACCTTCGCACTTCTATCGTTAGAAAACGTTTTACTCGCTACTTTACAATGCTTTCCACAACATTACGACGGTTTCATGCACTTTCACATTAGATATCGCAGTTCCCGACTTGTAATGGTGAAAAACACTGCATCTCACTAAGTGACATTGTTTAATGCGGCTTTATGACGGTTCATATCTTAACCTAACCTAACATTCGCACTTGTATCTAAAAACGCTCTAATACACTGTTTCGTTCACAGTTAAGATATTTGCATGACCTCACAGTTTTTCACCAATTTATTACAGTACAGAACGCTGTATCTCGCTAAATGACATCACTCTTTAAGGTTTCACGATGCTTGCATGCGCGTTAACGAGAATATCACAACATAGCAGTTTCGCACTTGTAACAGTACAACACGCAGTATTTAGCTTGTTCATGCCGTTTTGTGTGCTTTCACAACTTTTCACCTATCGCAGTTTCGTACTCGCAATAAAACAACACTATCTCGTTAGATGACGTCGTTTTTGGTGGTTTCACGACGCTACCTAGCTTAAACTAACATAAGTGCACCTAACATATCCTTCGCACTTCTATCGTTAGAAAACGTTTTACTCGCTACTTTACATTGCTTTCTACAACATTACGAGGTTTCAAGCGCTTTTACATTAAATATCGCAGTTCCCGACTTGTAATGGTGAAAAACACTGCATCTCACTAAGTGACATTCTTTAATGCGGTTTTACGACGGTTCATATCTTAACCTAACCTAACCTAACCTAACCTAACCTAACCCAACCCAAACCAACCCAACCCAACCCAACCTAACCTAACCTAACGTAACCTAACCCAACCTAACCTAACCTAACCTAACCTAACCCAACCCAACCCAACCCAACCCAACCTAACCTAACCTAACCTAACCAAACCTAACCTAACCTAACCTTACCTAACGTAACCTAACCTAACCTAACCTAACCTAACCTAACGTAACCTAACCTAACCTAACATAACCTAACCTAAGGTAACCTAACCTACCCTAACCTAACCTAACCTAACCTAACCTAAGCTTACCTAACCTAACCTAACCTAACGTAACCTAACCTAACCTAACATAACCTAACCTAACGAAACCTAACCTACCCTAACCTAACCTAACCTGACCCAACCTAACCCAACCCAACCCAACCTAACCTAATCCAACCCAAACCAACCTAACCTAACCTAACCCAACCTAACCCAACCTAACCCAACCCAACCCAACCCCACCCAACCCAACCTAACCTAATCCAACCCAAACCAACCTAACCTAACCTAACCTAACCTAAACTGACCTAACGACGGTTGCAAGCGCTTTGACATTAGATATCGCAGTTCCCGACTTGTAATGGTGAAAAACACTGCATCTCACTAAGTTACATTGTTTAATGCAGTTTTACGACGGTTCATATCTTAACCTAACCTAACATTCGCACTTGTATCTAAAAACGCTCTATTACACTCTTTCGTTCACAATTACGATATCTGCATAACCTCACAGTTTTTCAGCAACTTATTGCAGTACAGAACGCTGTATCTCGCTAAATGACATCGTTCTTTAAGGTTTCACGATGCTTGCATGCGCTTTAACGAGAATATCACAATATAGCAGTTTCGCACTTGTAACGGTACAACACGCAGTATCTGGCTTGTTCATGCCGTTTTGTATGCTTTAGCATTTCACCTATTGCAGGTTTGTACATGCAATAAAACAACACTATCTCGTTAGATGACGTCCTTTTTGGTGGTTTCACGACGCTACCTAGCTTAAACTAACATAACTCAACCTAACATAACCTTCGCACTTCTATCGTTAGAAAACGCTTTACTTGCTAGTTTACAATGATCTCTACGACATTACGACAGTTTCATGCGCTTTCACATTAGATATCGCAGTTCCCGACTTGTAATGGTGAAAAACACTGCATCTCACCAAGTGACATTGTTTAATGCGGCTTTATGACGGTTCATATCTTAACCTAACCTAACATTCGCACTTGTATCTAAAAACGCTCTAATACACTGTTTCGTTCACAGTTAAGATATTTGCATGACCTCACAGTTTTTCACCAAGCTATTACAGTACAGAACGCTGTATATCGCTAAATGACATCGTTCTTTAAGGTTTCACGATGCTTGCATGCGCTTTAACGAGAATATCACAATATAGCAGTTTCGCACTTGTAACGGTACAACACGCAGTACCTGGCTAGTGCATGCCGTTTTGTGTCCTTTCACAATATTTGACCTATCGCAGTTTCGTATTCGCAATAAAACAACACTATCTCGTTAGATGACGTCTTTTTTTGTGGTTTCACGACGCTACCTAGCTTAAACTAAGATAACTCAACCTAACATAACCTTCGCACTTCTATCGTTAGAAAACGTTTTACTCGCTACTTTACAATGCTTTCCACAACATTACGACGGTTTCATGCACTTTCACATCAGATATCGCAGTTCCCGACTTGTAATGGTGAAAAACACTGCATCTCACAAAGTGACATTCTTTAATGCGGTTTTATGACGGTTCATATCTTAACCTAACCTAACATTCGCACTTGTATCTCAAAACGCTCTATTACACTGTTTCGTTCACAATTACGATATTTGCATGACCTCACAGTTTTTCACCAATTAATTACAGTACAGAACGCTTTATCTCGCTAAATGACATCACTCTTTAAGGTTTCACGATGCTTGCATGCGCTTTAACGAGAATATCACAACATAGCAGTTTCGCACTTGTAACAGTACAACACGCAGTATTTAGCTTGTTCATGCCGTTTTGTGTGCTTTCACAACTTTTCACCTATCGCAGTTTCGTACTCGCAATAAAACAACACTATCTCGTTAGATGACGTCGTTTTTGGTGGTTTCACGACGCTACCTAGCTTAAACTAACATAAGTGCACCTAACATATCCTTCGCACTTCTATCGTTAGAAAACGTTTTACTCGCTACTTTACATTGCTTTCTACAACATTACGAGGTTTCACGTGCTTTTACATTAAATATCGCAGTTCCCGACTTGTAATGGTGAAAAACACTGCATCTCACTAAGTGACATTCTTTATTGCGGTTTTACGACGGTTCATATCTTAACCTAACCTAACCTAACCTAACCTAACCTAACCCATCCCAAACCAACCCAACCCAACCCAACCTAACCTAACCTAACGTAACCTAACCCAACCTAACCTAACCTAACCTAACCTAACCCAACCCAACCCAACCCAACCCAACCCAACCTAACCTAACCTAACCTAACCAAACCTAACCTAACCTAACCTTACCTAACGTAACCTAACCTAACCTAACCTAACGTAACCTAACATAACCTAACATAACCTAACCTAACGTAACCTAACCTACCCTAACCTAACCTAACCTAACCTAACCTAAGCTTACCTAACCTAACCTAACCTAACGTAACCTAACCTAACATAACGTAACCTAACCTAACCTAACATAACCTAACCTAACGAAACCTAACCTACCCTAACCTAACCTAACCTGACCCAACCTAACCCAACTCAACCCAACCTAACCTAATCCAACCCAAACCAACCTAACCTAACCTAACCCAACCTAACCCAACCCAACCCAACCCAACCCAACCCAACCTAACCTAATCCAACCCAAACCAACCTAACCTAACCTAACCTAACCTAAACTGACCTAACGACGGTTGCAAGCGCTTTGACATTAGATATCGCAGTTCCCGACTTGTAATGGTGAAAAACACTGCATCTCACTAAGTGACATTGTTTATAGCGGTTTTACGACGGTTCATATCTTAACCTAACCTAACATTCGCACTTGTATCTAAAAACGCTCTATTACACTCTTTCGTTCACAATTACGATATCTGCATAACCTCACAGTTTTTCAGCAACTTATTGCAGTACAGAACGCTGTATCTCGCTAAATGACATCGTTCTTTAAGGTTTCAATATGCTTGCATGCGCTTTCACGAGAATATCACAATATAGCAGTTTCGCACTTGTAACGGTACAACACGCAGTATCTGGCTTGTTCATGCCGTTTTGTAAGCTTTAGCATTTCACCTATTGCAGTTTTGTAAATGCAATAAAACAACACTATCTCGTTAGATGACGTCCTTTTTGGTGGTTTCGCGACGCTACCTAGCTTAAACTAACATAACTCAACCTAACATAACCTTCGCACTTCTATCGTTAGAAAACGCTTTACTTGCTAGTTTACAATGATCTCTACGACATTACGACAGTTTCATGCGCTTTCACATTAGATATCGCAGTTCCCGACTTGTAATGGTGAAAAACACTGCATCTCACTAAGTGACATTGTTTAATGCGGCTTTATGACGGTTCATATCTTAACGTAACCTAACATTCGCACTTGTATCTAAAAACGCTCTAATACACTGTTTCGTTCACGGTTAAGATATTTGCATGACCTCACAGTTTTTCACCAAGCTATTACAGTACAGAACGCTGTATATCGCTAAATGACATCGTTCTTTAAGGTTTCACGGTGCTTGCATGCGCTTTAACGAGAATATCACAATATAGCAGTTTCGCACTTGTAACGGTACAACACGCAGTACCTGGCTAGTGCATGCCGTTTTGTGTCCTTTCACAATATTTGACCTATCGCAGTTTCGTAGTCGCAATAAAACAACACTATCTCGTTAGATAACGTCTTTTTTTGTGGTTTCACGACGCTACCTAGCTTAAACTAAGATAACTCAACCTAACATAACCTTCGCACTTCTATCGTTCGAAAACGTTTTACTCGCTACTTTACAATGCTTTTCACAACATTATGATGGTTTCATGCACTTTCACATCAGATATCGCAGTTCCCGACTTGTAATGGTGAAAAACACTGCTTCTCATTAAGTGACATTCTTTAATGCGGTTTTATGACGGTTCATATCTTAACCTAACCTAACATTCGCACTTGTATCTCAAAACGCTCTATTACACTGTTTCATTCACAATTACGATATTTGCATGACCTCACAGTTTTTCACCAATTTATTACAGTACAGAACGCTGTATCTCGCTAAATGACATCACTCTTTAAGGTTTCACGATGCTTGCATGCGCTTTAACGAGAATATCACAACATAGCAGTTTCGCATTTGTAACAGTACAACACGCAGTATTTAGCTTGTTCATGCCGTTTTGTGTGCTTTCACAACTTTTCACCAATCGCAGTTTCGTACTCGCAATAAAACAACACTATCTCGTTAGATGACGTCGTTTTTGGTGGTTTCACGACGCTACCTAGCTTAAACTAACATAAGTGCACCTAACATATCCTTCGCACTTCTATCGTTAGAAAACGTTTTACTCGCTACTTTACATTGCTTTCTACAACATTACGAGGTTTCAAGCACTTTTACATTAAATATCGCAGTTCCCTACTTGTAATGGTGAAAAACACTGCATCTCACTAAGTGACATTGATTAATGCGGCTTTACGACGGTTCATATCTTAACCTAACCTAACATTCGCACTTGTATCTAAAAACGCTCTATTACACTGTTTCGTTCACATTTAAGATATTTGCATGACTTCACAGTTTTTCACCAACTTATTACAGTACAGAACGCTGTATATCGCTAAATGACATCGTTCTTTAAGGTTTCACGATGCTTGCATGCGCTTTAACCAGAATATCAGAATATAGCAGTTTCGCACTTGTAACGGTACAACACGCAGTACCTGGCTAGTGCATGCCGTTTTGTGTCCTTTCACAATATTTCACCTATCGCAGTTTCGTAGTCGCAATAAAACAACACTATCTCATTAGATGACGTCTTTTTTGGTGGTTTCACGGCGCTACCTAGCTTAAACTAACATAACTCAACCTAACATAACCTTCGCACTTCTATCGTTAGAAAACGTTTTACTCGCTACTTTACAATGC
The DNA here is from genome assembly GCF_043290135.1 of Rhipicephalus microplus. Lineage (NCBI taxonomy): Eukaryota > Metazoa > Arthropoda > Arachnida > Ixodida > Ixodidae > Rhipicephalus > Rhipicephalus microplus. The sequence goes on from NC_134710.1 coordinate 511,439,348, forward strand.
TTTCTAGACAACATTACGACGGTTTCATGCACATTCACATCACATATCGCAGTTCCCGACTTGTAATGGTGAAAAACACTGCATCTCACTAAGTGACATTGTTTATTGCAGTTTTACGATGGTTCATATCTTAACCTAACCTAACATTCGCACTTGTATCTAAAAACGCTCTATTACACTGTTTCGTTCACATTTACGATATTTGCATGACCGCACAGTTTTTCACCAACTTATTACTGTACAGAACGCTGTATCTCGCTAAATGACATCTTTCTTTAGGTTTCACGATGCTTGCATTCGCTTTAACGAGAATATCACAACATAGCAGTTTCGCACTTGTAACGGTACAACACCCAGTATTTGGCTTGTTCATGCCGTTTTGTGTGCTTTCACATTTCACCTATTGCAGTTTTGTACATGCCATAAAACAACACTATCTCGTTAGATGACGTCCTTTTTGGTGGTTTCACGATGCTACCTAGCTTAAACTAACATAACTCAACCTAACATAACTTTCGCACTTCTATCGTTAGAAAACATCTTACTCGCTACATTACAATGCTCTCTACAACATTACGACAGTTTCATGCGATTCAACATAAGATATTGCAGTTCCCGACTTGTAATGGTGAAAAACACTGCATCTCACTAAGTGACATTGTTTAATGCGGTTTTACGACAGTTCATTTCTTAAGCTAACCTAACCGAACCTAACCTGACCTTACATAACCTAACCTAACCTAAGCTAACTTAACCTAACCTAACCTAACCTAACCTAACCTAACCCAACCCAACCCAACCTAACCTAACCTAACCTAACCTTACCTAACCTAACTTAACCTAACTTAACCTAACCTAACTTAACCTACGCTAACCTAACCTAACCTAACCCAACCCAACTCAACCCAACCCAACCCAACCCAACCTAACCTAACCTAACCTTACCTAACCTAACTTAACCTAACTTAACCTAACCTAACCTAACCTAACCCAACTCAACCCAACCCAACCCAACCCAACCTAACCTAACCTAACCTAACCTAACCCAACTCAACCCAACCCAACCCAACCCAACCTAACCTAACCTAACCTAACCTAACCCAACCCAACCCAACCTAACCTAACCTAAGCTAACCTAACCTAACCCAACCCAACCTAACCTAACCTAACTTAACCCAACCCAACCCAACCCAACCTAACCTTACATAACCCAACCTAACCTAACCCAACCTAACCTAACCCAACCTAACCCAACCCAACCCAACCCAACCTAACCTTACATAACCTAACCTAACCTAACCCAACCTAACCTAACCCAACCTAACCCAACCCAACCCAACCCAACCTAACCTAATCCAAGCCAAACCAACCTAACATAACCTAACCTAACCTAACGACGGTTGCAAGCGCTTTCACATTAGATATCGCAGTTCCCGACTTGTAATGGTGAAAAACACTGCATCTCACTAAGTGACTTTGTTTAATGCTGTTTTACGACGGTTCATATCTTAACATAACCTAACATCGCACTTGTATCTGAAAACGCTCTATTACACTGTTTCGTTCACACTTACGATATTTGCATGACCTCACAGTTTTTCACCAACTTATTACAGTACAGAACGCTGTATCTCGCTAAATGACATCGTTCTTTAAGGTTTCACGATGCTTGCATGCGCTTTAACGAGAATATCACAATATAGCAGTTTCGCACTTGGAACGGTACAACACGCAGTACCTGGCTAGTGCATGCCATTTTGTGTCCTTTCACAATATTTGACCTATCGCAGTTTCGTAGTCGCAATAAAACACCACTATCTCATTAAATGACGTCGTTTTTGGTGGTTTCACGACGCTACCTAGCTTAAACTAACTCAACCTAACATAACCTTCGCACTTCTATCGTTTGAAAACGTTTTACTCGCTACTTTACAATGCTTTCTACAACATTACCACGGTTTTATGCGATTTAACATAAGATATCGCAGTTCCCGACTTGTAATGGTGAAAAACACTGCATCTCACTAAGTCACATTGTTCAATGCGGTTTTACGACGGTTCATATCTTAACCTAACCTAACATTCGCACTTTTATCTCAAAACACTTTGTGATGATATTTGCATGACCTCACAGTTTTTCACCAACTTATTACAGTACAGAACGCTGTATTTCGCTAAATGACATCGTTCTATAAGGTTTCACGATGCTTGCATGCGCTTTAACGAGAATATCACAATATAGCAGTTTCGCACTTGTAACGGTACAACACGCAGTACCTGGCTAGTGCATGCAGTTTTGTGTCCTTTCACAATATTTGACCTATCGCAGTTTCGTAGTCACAATAAAACAACACTATCTTGTTAGATGACGTCGTTTTTGGTGGTTTCACGACGCTACCTAGCTTTAACTAACATAACTCAACCTAACATAACCTTCGCACTTCTTTCGTTAGAAAACGTTTTACTCGCTACTTTAGATTGCTTTTTACAACTATACGGCGGTTTCAAGCGCTTTCACATTACATATCTCAGTTCCCGATTTGTAATGGTGAAAAACACTGCATCTCACTAAGTGACATTGTTTAATGCGGTTTTACGACGGTTAATATCTTAACGTAACCTAACCTAACCTAACCTTACCCAACCTAACCTAACTTAACCTAACCTAACCTAACTTAACCTAACCTAACCTAACCTAACCCAACCCAAACCAACCCAACCCAACCCAACCTAACCTAACCTAACGTAACCTAACCCAACCTAACCTAACCTAACCTAACGCAACCCAACCCAACCCAACCTAACCTAACCTAACCTAACCTAACCAAACCTAACCTAACCTAACCTTACCTAACGTAACCTAACCTAACCTAACCTAACGTAACCTAACCTAACCTAACATAACCTAACCTAACGTAACCTAACCTACCCTAACCTAACCTAACCTAACCTAACCTTGCCTAACCTAACCTAACGTAACCTAACCTAACCTAACCTAACGTAACCTAACCTAACCTAACATAACCTAACCTAACGAAACCTAACCTACCCTAACCTAACCTAACCTGACCCAACCTAACCCAACCCAACCCAACCTAACCTAATCCAACCCAAACCAACCTAACCTAACCTAACCTAACCCAACCTAACCCAACCTAACCCAACCCAACCCAACCCAACCTAACCTAATCCAACCCAAACCAACCTAACCTAACCTAACCTAAGCTAAACTGACCTAACGATGGTTGCAAGCGCTTTGACATTAGATATCGCAGTTCCCGACTTGTAATGGTGAAAAACACTGCATCTCACTAAGTGACATTGTTTAATGCGGTTTTACGACGGTTCATATCTTAACCTAACCTAACATTCGCACTTGTATCTAAAAACGCTCTATTACACTGTTTCGTTCACATTTAAGATATTTGCATGACTTCACAGTTTTTCACCAACTCATTACAGTACAGAACGCTGTATATCGCTAAATGACATCGTTCTTTAAGGTTTCACGATGCTTGCATGCGCTTTAACCAGAATATCAGAATATAGCAGTTTCGCACTTGTAACGGTACAACACGCAGTACCTGGCTAGTGCATGCCGTTTTGTGTCCTTTCACAATATTTCACCTATCGCAGTTTCGTAGTCGCAATAAAACACCACTATCTCATTAGATGACGTCTTTTTTGGTGGTTTCACGGCGCTACCTAGCTTAAACTAACATAACTCAACCTAACATAACCTTCGCACTTCTATCGTTATAAAACGTTTTACTCGCTACTTTACAATGCTTTCTAGACAACATTACGACGGTTTCATGCACTTTCACATCAGATATCGCAGTTCCCGACTTGTAATGGTGAAAAACACTGCATCTCACTAGGTGACATTGTTTATTGCGGTTTTACGATGGTTCATATCTTAACCTAACCTAACATTCGCACTTGTATCTAAAAACGCTCTATTACACTGTTTCGTTCACATTTACGATATTTGCATGACCGCACAGTTTTTCACCAACTTATTACTGTACAGAACGCTGTATCTCGCTAAATGACATCTTTCTTTAGGTTTCACGATGCTTGCATTCGCTTTAACGAGAATATCACAACATAGCAGTTTCGCACTTGTAACGGTACAACACCCAGTATTTGGCTTGTTCATGCCGTTTTGTGTGCTTTCACATTTCACCTATTGCAGTTTCGTACATGCCATAAAACAACACTATCTCGTTAGATGACGTCCTTTTTGGTGGTTTCACGATGCTACCTAGCTTAAACTAACATAACTCAACCTAACAACTTTCGCACTTCTATCGTTAGAAAACATCTTACTCGCTACATTACAATGCTCTCTACAACATTACGACAGTTTCATGCGATTCAACATAAGATATCGCAGTTCCCGACTTGTAATGGTGAAAAACACTGCATCTCACTAAGTGACATTGTTTAATGCGGTTTTACGACAGTTCATTTCTTAAGCTAACCTAACCTAACCTAACCTGACCTTACCTAACCTAACCTAACCTAAGCTAACTTAACCTAACCTAACCTAACTTAACCTAACCTAACCTAACCCAACCCAACCCAACCCAACCTAACCTAACCTAACCTAACCTAACCTTACCTAACCTAACTTAACCTAACTTAACCTAACTTAACCTAACCTAACTTAACCTACGCTAACCTAACCTAACCTAACCTAACCCAACCCAACCCAACCCAACCCAACCTAACCTAACCTAACCTAACATAACCTAACCCAACCCAACCCAACCCAACCCAACCTAACCTAACCTAACCCAACCCAACTCAACCCAACCCAACCCAACCCAACCTAACCTAACCTAACCTTACCTAACCTAACTTAACCTAACTTAACCTAACCTAACCTAACCTAACCCAACTCAACCCAACCCAACCCAACCCAACCTAAGCTAACCTAACCTAACCTAACCCAACCCAACTCAACCCAACCCAACCCAACCCAACCTAACCTAACCTAACCTAACCTAACCTAACCTAACCCAACCCAACCCAACCTAACCTAACCTAAGCTAACCTAACCTAACTTAACCCAACCCAACCCAACCCAACCTAAGCTTACATAACCTAACCTAACCTAACCCAACCTAACCTAACCCAACCTAACCCAACCCAACCCAACCTAACCTAATCCAAGCCAAACCAACCTAACATAACCTAACCTAACCTAACGACGGTTGCAAGCGCTTTCACATTAGATATCGCAGTTCCCGACTTGTAATGGTGAAAAACACTGCATCTCACTAAGTGACTTTGTTTAATGCTGTTTTACGACGGTTCATATCTTAACATAACCTAACATCGCACTTGTATCTGAAAACGCTCTATTACACTGTTTCGTTCTCAAATACGATATTTGCATAACCTCGCAGTTTTTCACCAACTTATTGCTGTACAGAACGCTGTATCTCGCTAAATGACATCGTTATTTAAGGTTTCACGATGCTTGCATGCGCTTTAAGGAGAATATCACAATATAGCAGTTTCGCACTTGGAACGGTACAACACGCAGTACCTGGCTAGTGCATGCCGTTTTGTGTCCTTTCACAATATTTGACCTATCGCAGTTTCGTAGTCGCAATAAAACACCACTATCTCATTAAATGACGTCGTTTTTGGTGGTTTCACGACGCTACCTAGCTTAAACTAACTCAACCTAACATAACCTTCGCACTTCTTTCGTTAGAAAACGTTTTACTCGCTACTTTAGATTGCTTTTTACAACTATACGGCGGTTTCAAGCGCTTTCACATTACATATCGCAGTTCCCGATTTGTAATGGTGAAAAACACTGCATCTCACTAAGTGACATTGTTTAATGCGGTTTTACGACGGTTAATATCTTAACGTAACCTAACCTAACCTAACCTTACCCAACCTAACCTAACTTAACCTAACCTAACCTAACTTAACCTAACCTAACCTAACCGAACCCAACCCAAACCAACCCATCCCAACCCAACCTAACCTAACCTAACGTAACCTAACCCAACCTAACCTAACCTAACCTAACCTAACGCAACCCAACCCAACCCAACCCAACCTAACCTAACCTAACCTAACCAAACGTAACCTAACCTTACCTAACGTAACCTAACCTAACCTAACCTAACCTAACGTAACCTAACCTAACCTAACATAACCTAACCTAACGTAACCTAACCTACCCTAACCTAACCTAACCTAACCTTACCTAACCTAACCTAACGTAACCTAACCTAACCTAACCTAACGTAACCTAACCTAACCTAACATAACCTAACCTAACGAAACCTAACCTACCCTAACCTAACTAAACCTGACCCAACCTAACCCAACCCAACCCAACCTAACCTAATCCAACCCAAACCAACCTAACCTAACCTAACCTAACCCAACCTAACCCAACCTAACCCAACCCAACCCAACCCAACCCAACCTAACCTAATCCAACCCAAACCAACCTAACCTAACCTAAACTGACCTAACGACGGTTGCAAGCGCTTTGACATTAGATATCGCAGTTCCCGACTTGTAATGGTGAAAAACACTGCATCTCACTAAGTGACATTGTTTAATGCGGTTTTACGACGGTTCATATCTTAACCTAACGTAACATTCGCACTTGTATCTAAAAACGCTCTATTACACTCTTTCGTTCACAATTACGATATTTGCATAACCTCACAGTTTTTCAGCAACTTATTGCAGTACAGAACGCTGTATCTAACTAAATGACATTTTTCTTTAAGGTTTCACGATGCTTGCATGCGCTTTAACGAGAATATCACAGTATAGCAGTTTCGCACTTGTAACGGTACAACACGCAGTATCTGGCTTGTTCATGCCGTTTTGTATGCTTTCACAACGTTTCACCTATTGCAGTTTCGTACATGCAATAAAACAACACTATCTCGTTAGATGACGTCCTTTTTGGTGGTTTCACGACGCTACCTAGCTTAAGCTAACATAACTCAACCTAACATAACCTTCGCACTTCTATCGTTAGAAAACGCTTTACTTGCTACATTACAATGCTCTCTACAACATTACGACAGTTTCAGGCGCTTTCACATTAGATATCGCAGTTCCCGACTTGTAATGGTGAAAACCACTGCATCTCACTAAGTGACATTGATTAATGCGGCTTTACGACGGTTCATATCTTAACCTAACCTAACATTCGCACTTGTATCTAAAAACGCTCTATTCAACTGTTTCGTTCACATTTAAGATATTTGCATGACTTCACAGTTTTTCACCAACTTATTACAGTACAGAACGCTGTATATCGCTAAATGACATCGTTCTTTAAGGTTTCACGATGCTTGCATGCGCTTTAACCAGAATATCAGAATATAGCAGTTTTTCAATTGTAACGGTACAACACGCAGTACCTGGCTAGTGCATGCCGTTTTGTGTCCTTTCACAATATTTCACCTATCGCAGTTTTGTAGTCGCAATAAAACAACACTATCTCATTAGATGACGTCTTTTTGGTGGTTTCACGGCGCTACCTAGCTTGAACTAACATAACTCAACCTAACATAACCTTCGCACTTCTATCGTTAGAAAACGTTTTACTCGCTACTTTACAATGCTTTCTAGACAACATTACGACGGTTTCATGCACTTTCACATCAGATATCGCAGTTCCCGACTTGTAAAGGTGAAAAACACTGCATCTCACTAAGTGGCATTGTTCATTGCGGTTTTACGATGGTTCATATCTTAGCCTAACCTAACATTCGCACTTGTATCTAAAAACGCTCTATTACACTGTTTCGTTCTCAAATACGATATTTGCAAAACCTCACAGTTTTTCACCAACTTATTGCAGTACTGAACGCTGTATCTCGCTAAATGACATCGTTCTTTAAGGTTTCACGATGCTTGCATGCGCTTTAACGAGAATATCACAATATAGCAGTTTCGCACTTGGAACGGTACAACACGCAATACCTGGCTAGTGCATGCCGTTTTGTGTCCTTTCACAATATTTGACCTATCGCAGTTTCGTAGTCGCAATAAAACACCACTATCTCATTAGATGACGTCGTTTTTGGTGGTTTCACGACGCTACCTAGCTTAAACTATCATAACTCAACCTAACATAACCTTCGCACTTCTCTCGTTAGAAAACGTTTTACTCGCTACTTTAGATTGCTTTTTACAACTTTACGCTGGTTTCAAGCGCTTTCACATTACATATCGCAGTTCCCGACTTGTAATGGTGAAAAACACTGCATCTCACTAAGTGACATTGTTTAATGCGGTTTTACGATGGTTGATATCTTAACCTAACCTAACCTAACCTTACCTAACCTAACCTAACTTAACCTAACCTAACCTAACTTAACCTAACCTAACCTAACCTAACCCAACCCAAACCAACCCAACCCAACCCAACCTAACCTAACCTAACGTAACCTAACCCAACCTAACCTAACCTAACCTAACCCAACCCAACCCAACCCAACCTAACCTAACCTAACCTAACCAAACCTAACCTAACCTAACCTTACCTAACGTAACGTAACCTAACCTAACCTAACGTAACCTAACCTAACCTAACATAACCTAACCTAATGTAACCTAACCTACCCTAACCTAACCTAACCTAACCTAACCTTACCTAACCTAACCTAACCTAACGTAACCTAACCTAACCTAACGTAACCTAACCTAACCTAACATAACCTAACCTAACGTAACCTAACCTACCCTAACCTAACCTAAACTAACCCAACCTAACCCAACCCAACCCAACCTAACCTGATCCAACCCAAACCAACCCAACCTAACCTAACCTAACCTAACCCAACCTAACCCAACCCAACCCAACCCAAACCAACCTAACCTAACCTAACCTAACCCAACCTGACCTAACGACGGTTGCAAGCGCTTTGACATTAGATATCGCAGTTCCCGACTTGTAATGGTGAAAAACACTGCATCTCACTAAGTGACATTGTTTAATGCGGTGTTACGACGGTTCATATCTTAACCTAACCTAACATTCGCACTTGTATCTAAAAACGCTCTATTACACTGTTTCGTTCACAATTACGATATCTGCATAACCTCACAGTTTTTCAGCAACTTATTGCAGTACAGAACGCTGTATCTCGCTAAATGACATCGTTCTTTAAGGTTTCACGATGCTTGCATGCGCTTTAACGAGAATATCACAATATAGCAGTTTCGCACTTGTAACAGTACAACACGCAGTATCTGGCTTGTTCATGCCGTTTTGTATGCTTTAGAATTTCACCTATTGCAGTTTCGTACATGCAATAAAACAACACTATCTCGTTAGATGACGTCCTTTTTGGTGGTTTCACGACGCTACCTAGCTTAAACTAACATAACTCAACCTAACATAACCTTCGCACTTCTATCGTTAGAAAACGCTTTACTTGCTAGTTTACAATGATCTCTACGACATTACGACAGTTTCATGCGCTTTCACATTAGATATCGCAGTTCCCGACTTGTAATGGTGAAAAACACTGCATCTCACTAATTGACATTGTTTATTGCGGCTTTACGACGGTTCATATCTTAACCTAACCTAACATTCGCACTTGTATCTAAAAACGCTCTATTACACTGTTTCGTTCACAGTTAAGATATTTGCATGACCTCACAGTTTTTCACCAACCTATTACAGTACAGAACGCTGTATATCGCTAAATGACATCGTTCTTTAAGGTTTCACGATGCTTGCATGCGCTTTAACGAGAGTATCACAATATAGCAGTTTCGCACTTGTAACGGTACAACACGCAGTATTTGGCTTGTTTCTGCCGTTTTGTGTGCTTTCACATTTCACCTGTTGCAGTTTCGTACATGCAATAAAACAACACTATCTCGTTAGATGACGTCCTTTTTGGTGGTTTAACGATGTTACCTAGCTTAAACTAACATAACTCAACCTAACATAACCTTCGCACTTCTATCGTTAGAAAACATCTTACTCGCTACATTACAATGCTCTCTACAACATTACGACGGTTTCATGCGATTTAACATAAGATATCGCAGTTGCCGACTTGTAATGGTGAAAAATACTGCATCTCACTAAGTGACATTGTTTAATGCGGTTTTACGACGGTTCATTTCTTACCCTAACCTAACCTAACCTAACCTAACCTTACCTAACCTAACCTAACCTAAGCTAACTTAACCTAACCTAACCTGACTTAACCTAACCTAACCTAACCCAACCCGACCCAACCCAACCCAACCTAACCTAACCTAACCTAACCCAACCCAACCCAACCCAACCTAACCTAACCTAACCTAACCTAACCCAACCTAACCTAACCCAACCTAACCCAACCCAACCCAACCCAACCTAACCTAACCTAACCTAACCTAACCAAACCTAACCTAACCTAACCTAAGCTAACTTAACCTAACCTAACCTAGCCTAACTTAACCTAACCTAACCTAACCTAACCTAACCCAACCCAACCGAACGCAACCTAACCTAACCTAACCTAACCCAACCCAACTCAACCCAACTCAACCCAACCCAACCTAACCTGACCTAACCTAACCTAACCCAATTCAACCCAACCTAACCTAAACTAACCTAACCTAACCTAACCCAACCTAACCCAACCCAACCCAACACAACCCAACCCAACCCAACCTAACCTAATCCAACCCAAACCAACCTAACCTAACCTAACCCAACCTAACGACGGTTGCAAGCGCTTTCACATTAGATATCGCAGTTCCCGACTTGTAATGATGAAAAACACTGCATCTCACTAAGTGACATTGTTTATTGCGGCTTTACGACGGTTCATATCTTGACCTAACCTAACATTCGCACTTGTATCTAAAAACGCTCTATTACACTGTTTCGTTCACAATTAAGATATTTGCATGACCTCACAGTTTTTCACCAACCTATTACAGTACAGAACGCTGTATATCGCTAAATGACATCGTTCTTTAAGGTTTCACGATGCTTGCATGCGCTTTAACGAGAGTATCACAATATAGCAGTTTCGCACTTGTAACGGTACAACACGCAGTACCTGGCTAGTGCATGCCGTTTTGTGTCCTTTCACAATATTTGACCTATCGCAGTTTCGTACATGCAATAAAACAACACTATCTCGTTAGATGACGTCCTTTTTGGTGGTTTAACGATGTTACCTAGCTTAAACTAACATAACTCAACCTAACATAACCTTCGCACTTCTATCGTTAGAAAACATCTTACTCGCTACATTACAATGCTCTCTACAACATTACGACGGTTTCATGCGATTTAACATAAGATATCGCAGTTGCCGACTTGTAATGGTGAAAAACACTGCATCTCACTAAGTGACATTGTTTAATGCGGTTTTACGACGGTTCCTTTCTTACCCTAACCTAACCTAACCTAACCTAACCTTACCTAACCTAACCTAAGCTAATCTAACATAACCTAACTTAAACTAACCTAACCTAACCTAACCCAACCCAACCCAACCCAACCCAACCTAACCTAACCTAACCTAACCCAACCCAACCCAACCTAACCTAAACTAACCTAAAATTACCTAACCTAACCTAACCTAACCCAACCCAACCCAACCTAACCTAACCTAACCTAACCTAACCCAACCCAACCCAACCCAACCCAACCTAACCTAACCTAACTTAACCCAACCTAACCTAACCTAACCTAACCCAACCCAACCCAACCCAACCCAACCTAACCTAACCTAACCTAACAAACCTAACATAACCTAATTTAACCTAACCTAACCTTACCTATACTAACGTAACCTAACCTAACCTAACCTAACCCAACCTAACCCAACCTAACCCAACCTAACCCAACCCAACCCAACGCAACCTAACCTAATCCAACCCAAACCAACGTAACCTAACCTAACGTAACCTAACCCAACCTGACGACGGTTGCAAGTGCGTTCACATTAGATATCGCAGTTCCCGACTTGTAATGGTGAAAAACACTGCATCTCACTAAGTGACATTGTTTAATGCGGTTTTACGACGGTTCATATCTTAGCCTAACCTAACATTCGCACTTGTATCTAAAAACGCTCATTACACTGTTTCGTTCACAATTACGATATTTGCAGAACCTCACAGTTTTTCAGCAACCTATTGCAGTACAGAACGCTGTATCTCGCTAAATGACATCGTTCTTTAAGGTTTCACGATGCTTGCATGCGCTTTAACGAGAATATCACAATATAGCATTTTCACACTTGTAACGGTACAACACGCGGTAACTGGCTAGTTCATGCCGTTTTGTGTCCTTTCACAATATTTCACCTATCGCAGTTTTGTAGTCACAATAAAACAACACTATCTCGTTAGATGACGTCGTTATTGGTGGTTTCACGACGCTACGTAGCTTAAACTAACTCAACCTAACATAACCTTGGCACTTCTATCGTTAGAAAACGTTTTACTCGCTACTTTACAATGCTTTCTACAACATTACGACGGTTCATGCGATTTAACATAAGATATAACAGTTCCCGACTTGTAATGGTGAAAAACACTGCATCTCACAAAGTGGCATTGTTTAATGCGGTTTTACGATGGTTCATATCTTAACCTAACCTAACATAACATAACATAACCTTACCTAACCTAACCTAACCTAACTCAACCCAACCCAACTCAACCCAACCCAAACCAACCTAACCTAACCTAACCTAACCTAACCTAACCCAACCCAACCCCACCCAACCCAACCTAACCTAACCTAACCCAACTTAACCCAACCCAACCCAACCCAACCTAACCTAATCGAACCCAAACCAACCTAACCTAACCTAACCTAACCTAACCTAACCCAACCTAACGACGGTTGCAAGCGCTTTCACATTGGATATCGCAGTTCCCGACTTGTAATGGTGAAAAACACTGCATCTCACTAAGTGACATTGTTTAATGCGGTTTTACGATGGTTCATATCTTAACCTAACCTAACATTCGCACTTGTATCTAAAAACGCTCTATTACACTGTTTCGTTCACAATTACGATATTTGCATAACCTCACAGTTTTCAGCAACTTATTACAGTACAGAACGCTGTATCTCGCTAAATGACATCGTTCTTTAAGGTTTCACGATGCTTGCATGCGCTTTAACGAGAATATCACAATATAGCAGTTTCGCACTTGGAACGGTACAACACGCAATACCTGGCTAGTGCATGCCGTTTTGTGTCCTTTCACAATATTTGACCTATCGCAGTTTCGTAGTCGCAATAAAACACCACTATATGACGTCGTTTTTGGTGGTTTCACGACGCTACCTAGCTTAAACTATCATAACTCAACCTAACATAACCATCGCACTTCTCTCGTTAGAAAACGTTTTACTCGCTACTTTAGATTGCTTTTTACAACTTTACGCTGGTTTCAAGCGCTTTCACATTACATATCGCAGTTCCCGACTTGTAATGGTGAAAAACACTGCATCTCACTAAGTGACATTGTTTAATGCGGTTTTACGATGGTTGATATCTTAACCTAACCTAACCTAACCTAACCTAACCTTACCTAACCTAACCTAACTTAACCTAACCTAACCTAACTTAACCTAACCTAACCTAACCTAACGCAACCCAAACCAACCCAACCCAACCCAACCTAACCTAACCTAACGTAACCTAACCCAACCTAACCTAACCTAACCTAACCCAACCCAACCCAACCCAACCTAACCTAACCTAACCTAACCAAACCTAACCTAACCTAACCTTACCTAACGTAACGTAACCTAACCTAACCTAACGTAACCTAACCTAACCTAACATAACCTAACCTAATGTAACCTAACCTACCCTAACCTAACCTAACCTAACCTAACCTTACCTAACCTAACCTAACCTAACGTAACCTAACCTAACCTAACGTAACCTAACCTAACCTAACATAACCTAACCTAACGTAACCTAACCTACCCTAACCTAACCTAAACTAACCCAACCTAACCCAACCCAACCCAACCTAACCTGATCCAACCCAAACCAACCCAACCTAACCTAACCTAACCTAACCCAACCTAACCCAACCCAACCCAACCCAAACCAACCTAACCTAACCTAACCCAACCTGACCTAACGACGGTTGCAAGCGCTTTGACATTAGATATCGCAGTTCCCGACTTGTAATGGTGAAAAACACTGCATCTCACTAAGTGACATTGTTTAATGCGGTGTTACGACGGTTCATATCTTAACCTAACCTAACATTCGCACTTGTATCTAAAAACGCTCTATTACACTGTTTCGTTCACAATTACGATATCTGCATAACCTCACAGTTTTTCAGCAACTTATTGCAGTACAGAACGCTGTATCTCGCTAAATGACATCGTTCTTTAAGGTTTCACGATGCTTGCATGCGCTTTAACGAGAATATCACAATATAGCAGTTTCGCACTTGTAACAGTACAACACGCAGTATCTGGCTTGTTCATGCCGTTTTGTATGCTTTAGAATTTCACCTATTGCAGTTTCGTACATGCAATAAAACAACACTATCTCGTTAGATGACGTCCTTTTTGGTGGTTTCACGACGCTACCTAGCTTAAACTAACATAACTCAACCTAACATAACCTTCGCACTTCTATCGTTAGAAAACGCTTTACTTGCTAGTTTACAATGATCTCTACGACATTACGACAGTTTCATGCGCTTTCACATTAGATATCGCAGTTCCCGACTTGTAATGGTGAAAAACACTGCATCTCACTAATTGACATTGTTTATTGCGGCTTTACGACGGTTCATATCTTAACCTAACCTAACATTCGCACTTGTATCTAAAAACGCTCTATTACACTGTTTCGTTCACAATTAAGATATTTGCATGACCTCACAGTTTTTCACCAACCTATTACAGTACAGAACGCTGTATATCGCTAAATGACATCGTTCTTTAAGGTTTCACGATGCTTGCATGCGCTTTAACGAGAGTATCACAATATAGCAGTTTCGCACTTGTAACGGTACAACACGCAGTATTTGGCTTGTTTCTGCCGTTTTGTGTGCTTTCACATTTCACCTGTTGCAGTTTCGTACATGCAATAAAACAACACTATCTCGTTAGATGACGTCCTTTTTGGTGGTTTAACGATGTTACCTAGCTTAAACTAACATAACTCAACCTAACATAACCTTCGCACTTCTATCGTTAGAAAACATCTTACTCGCTACATTACAATGCTCTCTACAACATTACGACGGTTTCATGCGATTTAACATAAGATATCGCAGTTGCCGACTTGTAATGGTGAAAAACACTGCATCTCACTAAGTGACATTGTTTAATGCGGTTTTACGACGGTTCATTTCTTACCCTAACCTAACCTAACCTAACCTAACCTTACCTAACCTAACCTAACCTAAGCTAACTTAACCTAACCTAACCTGACTTAACCTAACCTAACCTAACCCAACCCGACCCAACCCAACCCAACCTAACCTAACCTAACCTAACCCAACCCAACCCAACCCAACCTAACTTATCCTAACCTAACCAACCCAACCCAACCCAACCTAACCTAACCTAACCTAACCCAACCTAACCTAACCCAACCTAACCCAACCCAACCCAACCCAACCTAACCTAACCTAACCTAACCAAACCTAACCTAACCTAACCTAAGCTAACTTAACCTAACCTAACCTAGCCTAACTTAACCTAACCTAACCTAACCTAACCTAACCCAACCCAACCCAACGCAACCTAACCTAACCTAACCTAACCCAACCCAACTCAACCCAACTCAACCCAACCCAACCTAACCTGACCTAACCTAACCTAACCCAATTCAACCCAACCTAACCTAAACTAACCTAACCTAACCTAACCCAACCTAACCCAACCCAACCCAACACAACCCAACCCAACCCAACCTAACCTAATCCAACCCAAACTAACCTAACCCAACCTAACGACGGTTGCAAGCGCTTTCACATTAGATATCGCAGTTCCCGACTTGTAATGATGAAAAACACTGCATCTCACTAAGTGACATTGTTTATTGCGGCTTTACGACGGTTCATATCTTGACCTAACCTAACATTCGCACTTGTATCTAAAAACGCTCTATTACACTGTTTCGTTCACAATTAAGATATTTGCATGACCTCACAGTTTTTCACCAACCTATTACAGTACAGAACGCTGTATATCGCTAAATGACATCGTTCTTTAAGGTTTCACGATGCTTGCATGCGCTTTAACGAGAGTATCAAAATATAGCAGTTTCGCACTTGTAACGGTACAACACGCAGTACCTGGCTAGTGCATGCCGTTTTGTGTCCTTTCACAATATTTGACCTATCGCAGTTTCGTACATGCAATAAAACAACACTATCTCGTTAGATGACGTCCTTTTTGGTGGTTTAACGATGTTACCTAGCTTAAACTAACATAACTCAACCTAACATAACCTTCGCACTTCTATCGTTAGAAAACATCTTACTCGCTACATTACAATGCTCTCTACAACATTACGACGGTTTCATGCGATTTAACATAAGATATCGCAGTTGCCGACTTGTAATGGTGAAAAACACTGCATCTCACTAAGTGACATTGTTTAATGCGGTTTTACGACGGTTCCTTTCTTACCCTAACCTAACCTAACCTAACCTAACCTTACCTAACCTAACCTAAGCTAATCTAACATAACCTAACTTGAACTAACCTAACCTAACCTAACCCAACCCATCCCAACCCAACCTAACCTAACCTAACCTAACCCAACCCAACCCAACCTAACCTAAACTAACCTAAAATTACCTAACCTAACCTAACCTAACCCAACCCAACCCAACCTAACCTAACCTAACCTAACCTAACCCAACCCAACCCAACCCAACCTAACCTAACCTAACTTAACCCAACCTAACCTAACCTAACCTAACCCAACCCAACCCAACCCAACCCAACCTAACCTAACCTAACCTAACAAACCTAACATAACCTAATTTAACCTAACCTAACCTTACCTATACTAACGTAACCTAACCTAACCTAACCTAACCCAACCTAACCCAACCTAACCCAACCTAACCCAACCCAACCCAACGCAACCTAACCTAATCCAACCCAAACCAACGTAACCTAACCTAACGTAACCTAACCCAACCTGACGACGGTTGCAAGTGCGTTCACATTAGATATCGCAGTTCCCGACTTGTAATGGTGAAAAACACTGCATCTCACTAAGTGACATTGTTTAATGCGGTTTTACGACGGTTCATATCTTAGCCTAACCTAACATTCGCACTTGTATCTAAAAACGCTCATTACACTGTTTCGTTCACAATTACGATATTTGCATAACCTCACAGTTTTTCAGCAACCTATTGCAGTACAGAACGCTGTATCTCGCTAAATGACATCGTTCTTTAAGGTTTCACGATGCTTGCATGCGCTTTAACGAGAATATCACAATATAGCATTTTCACACTTGTAACGGTACAACACGCGGTAACTGGCTAGTTCATGCCGTTTTGTGTCCTTTCACAATATTTCACCTATCGCAGTTTTGTAGTCACAATAAAACAACACTATCTCGTTAGATGACGTCGTTATTGGTGGTTTCACGACGCTACGTAGCTTAAACTAACTCAACCTAACATAACCTTGGCACTTCTATCGTTAGAAAACGTTTTACTCGCTACTTTACAATGCTTTCTACAACATTACGACGGTTCATGCGATTTAACATAAGATATAACAGTTCCCGACTTGTAATGGTGAAAAACACTGCATCTCACAAAGTGACATTGTTTAATGCGGTTTTACGATGGTTCATATCTTAACCTAACCTAACATAACATAACATAACCTTACCTAACCTAACCTAACCTAACTCAACCCAACCCAACTCAACCCAACCCAAACCAACCTAACCTAACCTAACCTAACCTAACCCAACCCAACCCCACCCAACCCAACCTAACCTAACCTAACCCAACTTAACCCAACCCAACCCAACCCAACCTAACCTAATCGAACCCAAACCAACCTAACCTAACCTAACCTAACCTAACCTAACCCAACCTAACGACGGTTGCAAGCGCTTTCACATTGGATATCGCAGTTCCCGACTTGTAATGGTGAAAAACACTGCATCTCACTAAGTGACATTGTTTAATGCGGTTTTACGATGGTTCATATCTTAACCTAACCTAACATTCGCACTTGTATCTAAAAACGCTCTATTACACTGTTTCGTTCACAATTACGATATTTGCATAACCTCACAGTTTTCAGCAACTTATTACAGTACAGAACGCTGTATCTCGCTAAATGACAACGTTCTTTAAGGTTTCATGATGCTTGCATGCGCTTTAACTAGAATATCATAATATAGCAGTTTCGCACTTGTAACGGTACAACACGCAGTACCTGGCTAGTTCATGTCGTTTTGTGTCCTTTCAAAATATTTCACCTATCGCAGTTTCGTAGTAGCAATAAAACAACACTATCTCGTTAGATGACGTCGTTTTTGGTGGTTTCACGACGCTACCTAGCTTCACCTAACTCAACCTTACATAACCTTCGCACTTCTATCGTTAGAAAATGTTTTACTCGCTACTTTACAATGCTTTCTACAGCATTACGACGGTTCATGCGATTTAACATAAGATATCGCAGTTCCCGACTTGTAATGGTGAAAAACACTGCATCTCACTAAGTGACATTGTTTAATGCGGTTTTACGACGGTTCATATTTTAACCTAACCTAACCTAACCTAACCTAACCTTACCTAACCTAACCTAATTTAACCTAACCTAACCTAACCCAACCCAACCCAACCTAACCTAACCTAATCTAACTTAACCTAACCCAACCCAACCCAACCCCACCCAACCCAACCTAACCTAACCTAACCTAACCTAACCCAACCCAACCCAACCTAACCTAAACTAACCTAAAATTACCTAACCTAACCTAATCTAACCCAACCCAACCCAACCCAACCAAACCTAACCTAACCTAACCTAACCCAACCTAACCTAACCTAACCTAACCTAACCCTACCCAACCCAACCCAACCCAACCTAACCTAACCTAACCTAACCTAACCAAACCTAACCTAACCTCACCTTACCTAACCTAACGTAACCTAACCTAACCTAACCTAACCTAACGTAACCTAACCTAACCTAACCTAACCTAACTAACTCAACCCAACCCAACCCAACGCAACCCAACCCAACCTAACCTAACCTAACCTAACCCAACCCAACCCAACCCCACCCAACCCACCCTAACCTAACCTAACCCAACCTAACCCAACCCAACCCAACCCAACCTAACCTAATCCAACCCAAACTAACCTAACCTAACCTAACCTAACCCAACCTAACGACGGTTGCAAGCGCTTTCACATTAGATATCGCATTTCCCGACTTGTAATGGTGAAAAACACTGCATCTCACCAAGTGACATTGTTTAATGCGGTTTTACGGCGGTTCATATCTTAACCTAACCTAACATTCGCACTTGTATCTAAAAACGCTGTAATACACTGTTTCGTTCATAATTACGATATTTGCATAACCTCACAGTTTTTCAGCAACTTATTGCAGTACAGAACGCTGTATCGTCCTAAATGACATCGTTCTTTAAAGTTTCACGACGCTTGCATGCGCTTTAGCGAGAATATCACAATATAGCAGTTTTGCACTTGTAACGGTACAACACGCAGTATTTGGCTTGTTCGTGCCGTTTTGTGTGCTTTCACAACATTTCAGCAAACGCAGTTTTGTACTCGCAATAACACAACACTATCTCGTTAGATGACGTCGTTTTTGGTGGTTTCACGACGCTACGTAGCTTCAACTAACTCAACCTTACATAACCTTCGCACTTCTATCGTTAGAAAACGTTTTACTCGCTACTTTACAATGCTTTCTACAACATTACGACGGTTCATGCGATTTAACATAAGATATCGCAGTTCCCGACTTGTAATGATGGAAAACCCTGCATCTCACTAAGTGACATTGTTTAATGCGGTTTTACGACGGTTCACATCTTAACCTAACCTAACCTAACCTAACCTTACCTAACCTAACCTAACCTAACTTAACCTAACCTAACCTAACCTAACTCAACCCAACCCAACCCAAACCAACCTAACCTAACCTAACCTAACCCAACCCAACCCAAACCCACCCAACCCAACCTAACCTAACCCAACCCAACCAAACCTAAACTAAACTAACCTAAAATTACCTAACCTAACCTAATCTAACCCAACCCAACCCAACCCAACCCAACCTAACCTAACCTAACCTAACCCTACTCAACCCAACCCAACCCAACCTAACCTAACCTAACCTAACCTAACCAAACCTAATCTAACCTAGCCTAACCTTACCTAACCTTACCTTAGCTAACGTAACCTAACCTAACCTAACGTAACCTAACCTAACCTAACCTAACCTAACCCAACCTAACCCAACCCAACCCAACCTAACCTAATCCAACCCAAACTAACCTAACCTAACCTAACCTAACCCAACGTAACGACGGTTGCAAGCGCTTTCACATTAGATATCGCAGTTCCCGACTTGTAATTGTGAAAAACACTGCATCTCACTAAGTGACATTGTTTAATGTGGTTTTACGATGGTTCATATCTTAACCTAACCTAACATTCGCACTTGTATCTAAAAACGCTCTAATACACTGTTTCGTTCACAATTACGATATTTGCATAACCTCACAGTTTTTCAGCAACTTATTGCAGTACAGAACGCTGTATCTCGCTAAATGACATCGTTCTTTAAGGTTTCACGATGCTTGCATGTGCTTTAACGAGAATATCATAATATATTAGTTTCACACTTGTAACGGTACAACACGCAGTACCTGGCTAGTTCATGCCGTTTTGTGTGCTTTCACAACATTTTACCTATCGCAGTTTCGTACTCGCAATAAATAAACACTATCTCGTTGGATGCCGTCGTTTTTGGTGGTTTCACGACGCTACCTAGCTTAAACTAACATAACAACCTAACATAACCTTCACACTTCTACCGTTAGAAAACGTTTTACTCGCTACTTTACAATGCTTTCTACAACATTACGACGGTTCATGCGATTTAACATAAGATATCGCAGTTCCCGACTTGTAATGGTGAAAAACACTGCATCTCACTAAGTGACATTGTTTATTGCGGTTTTACGACGGTTCATATCTTAACCTAACCTAACATTCGCACTTGTATCTCAAAATGCTCTATTACATTGTTTCGTTCAAAATTACAATATTTGCATGACCTCACAGTTTTCAGCAACTTATTGCAGTACAGAAAGGTGTATCTCGCTAAATGACATCGTTCTTTAAGGTTTCACGATGCTTGCATGCGCTTTAACGAGAATATCCCAACATAGCAGTTTCGCACTTGTAACGGAACAACACGCAGTATTTGGCTTGTTCATGCCGTTTTGTGTGCTTTCACAACATTTTACCTATCGCAGTTTCGTACTCGCAATAAATAAACACTATCTCGTTAGATGCCGTCGTTTTTGGTGGTTTCACGACGCTACCTACCTTAAACTAACATAACTACACCCAACATAACCTTCACACTTCTACCGTTAGAAAACGTTTTACTCGCTACTTTACAATGCTTTCTACAACATTACGAGGGTTTCATGCGATTTAACATAACATATCGCAGTTCCCGACTTGTAATGGTGAAAAACACCGCATCTCACTAAAAGACACTGTTTAATGCGGTTTTACGACGGTTCATATCTTAACCTAACCTAACCTAACCTAACCTTACCTAACCTAACCTAAGCTAACCTAACATAACCTAACTTAACCTAACCTAACCTAACCTAACCCAACCCAACCCAACCCAACCCAACCCAACCTAACCTAACCTAACCTAACCCAACCCAACCCAACCTAACCTAAACTAACCTAAAATTACCTAACCTAACCTAACCTAACCCAACCCAACCCAACCTAACCTAACCTAACCTAACCTAACCTAACCCAACCCAACCCAACCTAACCTAACCTAACCTAACAAACCTAACATAACCTAATTTAACCTAACCTAACCTTACCTATACTAACGTAACCTAACCTAACCTAACCTAACCTAACCTAACCCAACCTAACCCAACCCAACCCAACCCAACCTAACCTAATCCAACCCAAACAAACGTAACCTAACCTAACCTAACCTAACCTAACCCAACCTAACCCAACCCAACCCAACCCAACCCAACCTAACCTAATCCAACCCAAACCAACCTAACCTAACCTAACCTAAACCAACCTAACGACGGTTGCAAGCGCTTTCACATTAGATATCGCAGTTCCCGTCTTGTAATGGTAAAAACACTGCATTTCACTAAGTGACATTGTTTAATGCGGTTTTACGACGGTTCAAATCTTAACCTAACCTAACATTCGCACTTGTATCTAAAAACGCTCTATTACACTGTTTCGTTCTTAATTACGATATTTGCATAACCTCACAGTTTTTCAGCAACTCATTGCAGTACAGAACGCTGTATCTCGCTAAATGACATCGTTCTTTAAGGTTTCACGATGCTTGCATGCGCTTTAACCAGAATATCAGAATATAGCAGTTTCGCACTTGTAACGGTACAACACGCAGTACCTGGCTAGTGCATGCCGTTTTGTGTCCTTTCACAATATTTCACCTATCGCAGTTTCGTAGTCACAATAAAACAACACTATCTCGTTAGATGACGTCGTTTTTGGTGGTTTCACGACGCTACCTAGCTTAAACTAACTCAACCTAACACACCCTTCGCACTTCTATCGTTAGAAAACGTTTTACTCGCTACTTTACATTGCTTTCTACATCATTACGACGGTTCATGCGATTTAACATAAGATATCGCAGTTCCCGACTTGTAATGGTGAAAAACATTGCATATCACTAAGTGACATTGTTTATTGCGGTTTTACGACGGTTCACATCTTAACCTAACCAAACCTAACCTTACCTAACCTAACCTAACCTAACCTAACTTAACCTAACCTAACCTAACCTAACCTATTTCAACCCAACCCAACCCAAACCAACCTAACCTAACCTAACTTAACCTAACCCAACCCAACCCAACCGCACCCAACCCAACCTAACCTAACCTAACCCAACCCAACCCAACCCAACCCAACCTAACCTAACCTAACCTAACCCAACCTAACCTAACCTAACCTAACCCTACCCAACCCAACCCAACCCAACCTAACCTAACCTAACCTTACCTAACATAACGTAACCTAACCTAACCTAACCTAACCCAACCCAACCCAACCCAACCCAACCCAACCTAACCTAACCTAACCTAACCTAACCTAACCCAACCTAACCAACCCAACCCAACCCAACCTAACCTAATCAAACCCAAACCAACCTAACCTAACCTAACCCAACCTAACGACGGTTGCAAGCGCTTTCACATTAGATATCGCAGTTCCCGACTTGTAATGGTGAAAAACACTGCATTTCACTAAGTGACATTGTTTAATGCGGTTTTACGACGGTTCATATCTTAACCTAACCTAACATTCGCACTTGTATCTAAAAACGCTCTATTACACTGTTTCGTTCTTAATTACGATATTTGCATAGCCTCACAGTTTTTCAGCAACTTATTGCAGTACAGAACGCTGTATCTCACTAAATGACATCGTTCTTTAAGGTTTCACGATGCTTGCATGCGCTTTAACGAGAATATCATAATATATTAGTTTCGCACTTGTAACGGTACAACAAGCAGCACCTGGCTAGTTCATGCCGTTTTGTGTCCTTTCACAATATTTCACCTATCGCAGTTTCGTAGTCACAATAAAACAACACTATCTCGTTAGATGACGTCGTTTTTGGTGGTTTCACGACGCTACCTAGCTTAAACTAACTCAACCTAACACACCCTTCGCACTTATATCGTTAGAAAACGTTTTACTCGCTACTTTACATTGCTTTCTACATCATTACGACGGTTCATGCGATTTAACATAAGATATCGCAGTTCCCGACTTGTAATGGTGAAAAACACTGCATCTCACTAAGTGACATTGTTTATTGCGGTTTTACGACGGTTCACATCTTAACCTCACCTAACCTAACCTAACCTTACCTAACCTAACCTAACCTAACTTAACCTAACCTAACCTAACCTATTTCAACCCAACACAACCCAAACCAACCTAACCTAACCTAACTTAACCTAACCCAACCCAACCAGTCCGCACCCAACCCAACCTAACCTAACCTAACCCAACCCAACCCAACCCAACCTAACCTAACCTAACCCAACCTAACCTAACCTAACCTAACCTAACCCTACCCAACCCAACCCAACCCAACCCAACCTAACCTAACCTAACCTAACCTAACCTAACCAAACCTAATCTAACCTAACCTAACCTAACCTAACCCTACCCAACCCAACCCAACCCAACCCAACCCAACCTAACCTAACCTAACCTAACAACACCTAACCTAACCTCACCTTACCTAACCTAACGTAACCTAACCTAACCTAACCTAACCTAACGTAACCTAACCTAACCTAACCTAACCTAACTGACTCAACCCAACCCAACCCAACGCCACCCAACCCAACCTAACCTAACCTAACCTAACCTAACCCAACCCAACCCAACCCCACCCAACCCACCCTAACCTAACCTAACCCAACCTAACCCAACCCAACCCAACCCAACCTAACCTAATCCAACCCAAACTAACCTAACCTAACCTAACCTAACACAACCTAACGATGGTTGCAAGCGCTTTCATATTAGATATCGCAGTTCCCGACTTGTAATGGTGAAAAACACTGAATCTCACTAAGTGACATTGTTTAATGCGGTTTTACGATGGTTCATATCTTAACCTAACCTAACATACGCACTTGTATCTGAAAACGCTCTATTACACTGTTTCGTTCTCAATTACGATATTTGCATGACCTCACAGTTTTTCAGCAACTTAATACAGTACAGAACGCTGTATCTCGCTAAATGACATCATTCTTTAAGGTTTCACGATGCTTGCCTGCGCTTTAACGAGAATATCACAACATAGCAGTTTCGCACTTGTAACGGTACAACACGCAGTATTTGGCTTGTTCGTGCCGTTTTGTGGGCTTTCACAACATTTCAGCAAACGCAGTTTTGTACTCGCAATAAAACAACACTATCTCGTTAAATGACGTCGTTTTTGGTGGTTTCACGACGCTACCTAGCCTAAACTAACTCAACCTAACATAACCTTCGCACTTCTATCTTTAGAAAACGTTTTACTCGCTACTTTACAATGCTTTTTACAACATTACGACGGTTCATGCGATTTAACATAAGATATCGCAGTTCCCGACTTGTAATGGTGAAAAACACTGCATCTCACAAAGTGACATTGTTTAATGCGGTTTTACGACGGTTCATATCTAAACCTAACCTAACCTAACCTAACCTAACATAACCTAACCTAACCTAACCTAACCTAACCTAACTCAACCCAACCCAACCCAACCCAACCTAACCTAACTAACCTAACCTAACCTAACCCAACCCAACCCAACCCCACCCAACCCAACCTAACCTAACCTAAATCAACTTAACCCCACCCAACCCAACCCAACCCAACCTAACCTAATCGAACCCAACCTAACCTAACCTAGCCTAACCTAACCTAACCTAACCTAACCCAACCTAACGACGGTTGCAAGCGCTTTCACATTGGATATCGCAGTTCCCGACTTGTAAAGGTGAGAAACACTGCATCTCACTAAGTGACATTGTTTAATGCGGTTTTACGACGGTTGATATCTTAACCTAACCTAACATTCGCACTTGTATCTAAAAACCCTCTATTACACTGTTTTGTTCACATTTACGATATTTGCATAACCTCACAGTTTTCAGCAACTTATTGCAGTACAGAACGCTGTATCTCGCTAAATGACATCGTTCTTTAAGGTTTCACGATGCTTGCATGCGCTTTAACGAGAATATCACAATATAGCAGTTTCGCACTTGTAACGATACAACACGCAGTAACTGGCTAGTTCATGCCGTTTTGTGTCCTTTCACAATATTTCACCTATCGCAGTTTCGTAGTCAATAAAACAACACTATCTCGTTAGATGACGTCGTTTTTGGTGGTTTCACGACGCTACGTAGCTTCAACTAACTCAACCTTACATAACCTTCGCACTTCTATCGTTAGAAAACGTTTTACCCGCTACTTTACAATGCTTTCTACAACATTACGACGGTTCATGCGATTTAACATAAGATATCGCAGTTCCCGACTTGTAATGGTGGAAAACACTGCATCTCACTAAGTGACATTGTTTAATGCGGTTTTACGACGGTTCACATCTTAACCTAACCTAACCCAACCTAACCTTACCTAACCTAACCTAACCTAACTTAACCTAACCTAACCTAACCTAACTCAACCCAACCCAACCCAAACCAACCTAACCCAACCTAACCTAACCCAACCCAACCCAACCCCACCTAACCCAACCTAACCTAACCCAACCCAACCCAACCTAAACTAAACTAACCTAAAATTACCTAACCTAACCTAATCTAACCCAACCCAACCCAACCCAACCCAACCTAACCTAACCTAACCTAACCCAACCTAACCTAACCTAACCTAACTTAACCTAACCCTACTCAACCCAACCCAACCCAACCCAACCTAACCTAACCTAACCTAACCTAACCAAACCTAATCTAACCTAGCCTAACCTAACCTAACCTTACCTAACCTAACGTAACCTAACCTAACCTAACGTAACCTAACCTAACCTAACCTAACCTAACCTAACCCAACCTAACCCAACCCAACCCAACCCAACCTAACCTAATCCAACCCAAACTAACCTAACCTAACCTAACCTAACCCAACGTAACGACGGTTGCAAGCGCTTTCACATTAGATATCGCAGTTCCCGACTTGTAATTGTGAAAAACACTGCATCTCACTAAGTGACATTGTTTAATGTGGTTTTACGACGGTTCATATCTTAACCTAACCTAACATTCGCACTTGTATCTAAAAACGCTCTAATACACTGTTTCGTTCACAATTACGATATTTGCATAACCTCACAGTTTTTCACCAACTTATTACAGTGCAGAACGCTGTATCTCGCTAAATGACATCATTCTTTAAGGTTTCACGATGCTTGCCTGCGCTTTAACGAGAATATCACAACATAGCAGTTTCGCACTTGTAACGGTACAACACGCACTATTTGGCTTGTTCATGCCGTTTTTTGTGCTTTCACAACATTTCAGCTATCGCACTTTCGTACTCGCAATAAAACAACACTATCTTGTTAGATGACGTCGTTTTTGGTGGTTTCACGACGCTACCTAGCTTAAACTAACATAACTCAACCTAACATAACCTTCGCACTTCTATCGTTAGAAAACGTTTTACTCGCTACTTTACAATGCTTTCGACAACATTACGACGGTTTCATGCGATTTAACATATGATATCGCCGTTCCCGACTTGTAATGGTGAAAAACACTGCATCTCACTAAGTGACATTGGTAATTGCGGTTTTACGACGTTTCATATCTTAACCTAACCTAACCTAACCTAACCTAACCTAACTTAACCTAACCTAACCTAACCTAACCTATTTCAACCCAACCCAACCCAAACCAACCTAACCTAACCTAACTTAACCTAACCCAACCCAACCCAACCGCACCCAACCCAACCTAACCTAACCTAACCCAACCCAACCCAACCCAACCTAACCTAACCTAACCTAACCCAACCTAACCTAACCTAACCTAACCTAACACTACCCAACCCAACCCAACCCAACCCAACCTAACCTAACCTAACCTTACCTAACCTAACGTAACCTAACCTAACCTAACCTAACCTTACCCAACCCAACCCAACCCAACCCAACCTAACCTAACCTAACCTAACCTAACCTAACCCAACCTAACCCAACCCAACCCAACCCAACCCAACCTAATCTAATCCAACCCAAACCAACCTAACCTAACCTAACCCAACCTAACGACGGTTGCAAGCGCTTTCACATTAGATATCGCAGTTCCCGACTTGTAATGGTGAAAAACACTGCATTTCACTAAGTGACATAGTTTAATGCGGTTTTACGACGGTTCATATCTTAACCTAACATTCGCACTTGTATCTAAAAACGGTCTATTACACTGTTTCGTTCTTAATTACGATATTTGCATAACCTCACAGTTTTTCAGCAACTTATTGCAGTACAGAACGCTGTATCTCGCTAAATGACATCGTTGTTTAAGGTTTCACGATGCTTGCATGCGCTTTAACGAGAATATCACAATATATCAGTTTCGCACTTGTAACGGTACAACACGCAGTACCTGGCTAGTTTATGCCGTTTTGCGTCCTTTCACAATATTTCACCTATCGCAGTTTCGTAGTCACAATAAAACAACACTATCTCGTTAGATGACGTCGTTTTTGGTGGTTTCACGACGCTACCTAGCTTAAACTAACTCAACCTAACATAACCTTCGCACTTCTATCGTTAGAAAACGTTTTACTCGCTACTTTACAATGCTTTCTACAACATTACGACGGTTCATGCGATTTAACATAAGATATCGCAGTTCCCGACTTGTAATGGTGAAAAACACTGCATCTCACTAAGTGACATTGTTTATTGCGGTTTTACGACGGTTCATATCTTAACCTAACCTAACATTCGCACTTGTATCTCAAAATGCTCTAATACATTGTTTCGTTCAAAATTACAATATTTGCATGACCTCACAGTTTTTCAGCAACTTATTGCAGTACAGAACGCTGTATCTCGCTAAATGACATCGTTCTTTAAGGTTTCACGATGCTTGCATGCGCTTTAACGAGAATATCATAATATATTAGTTTCGCACTTGTAACGGTACAACACGCAGTACCTGGCTAGTTCATGCCGTTTTGTGTCCTTTCACAATATTTCACCTATCGCAGTTTCGTAGTCACAATAAAACAACACTATCTCGTTAGATGACGTCGTTTTTGGTGGTTTCACGACGCTACCTAGCTTAAACTAACTCAACCTAACACACCCTTCGCACTTCTATCGTTAGAAAACGTTTTACTCGCTACTTTACATTGCTTTCTACATCATTACGACGGTTCATGCGATTTAACATAAGATATCGCAGTTCACGACTTGTAATGGTGAAAAACACTGCATCTCACTAAGTGACATTGTTTATTGCGGTTTTACGACGGTTCACATCTTAACCTCACCTAACCTAACCTAACTTTACCTAACCTAACCTAACCTAACCTAACCTAACTTAACCTAACCCAACCCAACCCAACCGCACCCAACCCAACCTAACCTAACCTAACCTAACCCAACCTAACCTAACCTAACCTAACCTAACCCTACCCAACCCAACCCAACCCAACCCAACCTAACCTAACCTAACCTAACCAAACCTAATCTAACCTAGCCTAACCTAACCTAACCTTACCTAACCTAACGTAACCTAACCTAACCTTACCTAACGTAACCTAACCTAACCTAACCTAACCCAACCTAACCCAACCCAACCCAACCCAACCCAACCTAACCTAATCCAACCCAAACTAACCTAACCTAACCTAACCTAACCTAACCCAACGTAACGACGGTTGCAAGCGCTTTCACATTAGATATCGCAGTTCCCGACTTGTAATGGTGAAAAACACTGCATCTCACTAAGTGACATTGTTTAATGTGGTTTTACGACGGTTCATATCTTAACCTAACCTAACATTCGCACTTGTATCTAAAAACGCTCTAATACACTGTTTCGTTCACAATTACGATATTTGCATAACCTCACAGTTTTTCACCAACTTATTACAGTAGAGAACGCTGTATCTTGCTAAATGACATCATTCTTTAAGGTTTCACGATACTTGCATGCACTTTAACGAGAATATCACAATATAGCAGTTTCTCACTTGTAACAGTACAACACGCAGTATCTGACTTGTTCATGCCGTCTTGTGTGCTTTCACAACAATTCACCTATTGCAGTTTCGTACCTGCAATAAAACAACACTATTTCGTTAGATGACGTCCTTTTTTGGTGGTTTCACGACGCTACCTAGCTTAAACTAACATAACTTAACCTAACATAACCTTCGCACTTCTCTCGTTAGAAAACGTTTTACTCGCTACTTTACAATGCTTTCTACAACATTACGACGGTTCATGCAATTTAACAGAAGATATCGCAGTTCCCGACTTGTAATGGTGAAAAACAATCCATCTCACTAAGTGACATTGTTTAATGCGGTTTTACGACGTTTCATATCTTAACCTAACCTAACCTATCCTTACCTAACCTAACCTAACCTAACGTAACCTAACTTAACCTAACCTAACCTAACCCAACCCAACCCAACCCAACCCAACCTAACCAAACTTCACCTAACCTAACTAAACCTAACCTAACCTAACCTTACCTAACCTAACCTAACCCAACCCAACCCAACCCAACCCAACCCAACCTAACCTAACCTAACCTTACCTAACCTAACGTAACCTAACGTAACCTAACCTAACCTAACCTAA
Organism: Rhipicephalus microplus; assembly: GCF_043290135.1. NCBI lineage: Eukaryota > Metazoa > Arthropoda > Arachnida > Ixodida > Ixodidae > Rhipicephalus > Rhipicephalus microplus. The sequence continues at coordinate 511,470,031 of NC_134710.1, forward strand.
CCCAACCTAACCCAACCCAACCCAACCCAACCCAACTTAACCTAACCTAATCCAACCCAAACCAACCTAACCTAACCTAACCTAACCTAACCTACCCTAACGACGGTTGCAAGCGCTTTCACATTAGATATCGCAGTTCCCGACTTGTAATGGTGAAAAACACTGCATTTCACTAAGTGACATTGTTTAATGCGGTTTTACGACGGTTCATATCCTAACCTAACCTAACATTCGCACTTGTATCTAAAAACGCTCTATTACACTGTTTCGTTCACAATTACGATATTTGCATAACTTCACAGTTTTTCAGCAACTTATTGCAGTACAGAACGCTGTATCTCGCTAAATGACATCGTTGTTTAAGGTTTCACGATGCTTGCATGCGCTTTAACGAGAATATCACAATATATCAGTTTCGCACTTGTAACGGTACAACACGCAGTACCTGGCTAGTTTATGCCGTTTTGCGTCCTTTCACAATATTTCACCTATCGCAGTTTCGTAGTCACAATAAAACAACACTATCTCGTTAGATGACGTTGTTTTTGGTGGTTTCACGACGCTACCTAGCTTAAACTAACTCAACCTAACATAACCTTCGCACTTCTATCGTTAGAAAACGTTTTACTCGCTACTTTACATTGCTTTCTACATCATTACGACGGTTCATGCGATTTAACATAAGATATCACAGTTCCCGACTTGTAATGGTGAAAAACACTGCATCTCACTAAGTGACATTGTTTATTTCGGTTTTACGACGGTTCACATCTTAACCTAACCTAACCTAACCTTACCTAACCTAACCTAACCTAACTTAACCTAACCCAACCTAACTCAACCCAACCCAACCCAAACCAACCTAACCTAACCTAACCTAACCCAACCCAAACCAACCCCACCCAACCCAACCTAACCTAAACCAACCCAACCCAACCTAAACTAAACTAACCTAAAAAACCTAACCTAACCTAATCTAACCCAACCCAACCCAACCCAACCTAACCTAACCTAACCTAACCCAACCTAACCTAACCTAACCTAACCTAACCCTACTCAACCCAACCCAGCCCAACCCAACCTAACCTAACCTAACCTAACCTAACCTAACCTAACCAAACCTAATCTAACTTAGCCTAACCTAACCTAACCTTACCTAAGCTAACGTAACCTAACCTAACCTAACGTAACCTAACCTAACCTAACCTAACCTAACCCAACCTAACCCAACCCAACCCAACCCAACCTAACCTAATCCAACCCAAACTAACCTAACCTAACCTAACCTAACCTAACCCAACGTAACGACGGTTGCAAGCGCTTTCACATTAGATATCGCAGTTCCCGACTTGTAATTGTGAAAAACACTGCATCTCACTAAGTGACATTGTTTAATGTGGTTTTACGACGGTTCATATCTTAACCTAACCTAACATTCGCACTTGTATCTAAAAACGCTCTAATACACTGTTTCGTTCACAATTACGATATTTGCATAACCTCACAGTTTTTCACCAACTTATTACAGTGCAGAACGCTGTATCTCGCTAAATGACATCATTCTTTAAGGTTTCACGATGCTTGCCTGCGCTTTAACGAGCATATCACAACATAGCAGTTTCGCACTTGTAACGGTACAACACGCAGTATTTGGCTTGTTCATGCCGTTTTGTGTGCTTTCACAACATTTCAGCAAACGCAGTTTTGTACTCGCAATAAAACAACACTATCTCGTTAGATGACGTCGTTTTTGGTGGTTTCACGACGCTACCTAGCCTAAACTAACTCAACCTAACATAACCTTCGCACTTCTATCTTTAGAAAACGTTTTACTCGCTACTTTACAATGCTTTCTACAACATTACGACGGTTCATGCGATTTAACATAAGATATAACAGTTCCCGACTTGTAATGGTGAAAAACACTGCATCTCACAATGTGACATTGTTTAATGCGGTTTTACGACGGTTCATATCTAAACCTAACCTAACCTAACCTAACCTTACCTAACCTAACCTAACCTAACTTAACCTAACCTAACCTAACCTAACTCAACCCAACCCAACCCAAACCAACCTAACCTAACCTAACCTAACCCAACCCAACCCAACCCCACCCAACCCAACCTAACCTAACCCAACCCAACCCAACCTAAACTAAACTAACCTAAAATTACCTAACCTAACCTAATCTAACCCAACCCAACCCAACCCAACCCAACCTAACCTAACCTAACCTAACCCAACCTAACCTAACCTAACCTAACTTAACCTAACCCTACTCAACCCAACCCAACCCAACCCAACCTAACCTAACCTAACCTAACCTAACCAAACCTAATCTAACTTAGCCTAACCTAACCTAACCTTACCTAAGCTAACGTAACCTAACCTAACCTAACGTAACCTAACCTAACCTAACCTAACCCAACCTAACCCAACCCAACCCAACCCAACCTAACCTAATCCAACCCAAACTAACCTAACCTAACCTAACCTAACCTAACCCAACGTAACGACGGTTGCAAGCGCTTTCACATTAGATATCGCAGTTCCCGACTTGTAATTGTGAAAAACACTGCATCTCACTAAGTGACATTGTTTAATGTGGTTTTACGACGGTTCATATCTTAACCTAACCTAACATTCGCACTTGTATCTAAAAACGCTCTAATACACTGTTTCGTTCACAATTACGATATTTGCATAACCTCACAGTTTTTCACCAACTTATTACAGTGCAGAACGCTGTATCTCGCTAAATGACATCATTCTTTAAGGTTTCACGATGCTTGCCTGCGCTTTAACGAGCATATCACAACATAGCAGTTTCGCACTTGTAACGGTACAACACGCAGTATTTGGCTTGTTCATGCCGTTTTGTGTGCTTTCACAACATTTCAGCAAACGCAGTTTTGTACTCGCAATAAAACAACACTATCTCGTTAGATGACGTCGTTTTTGGTGGTTTCACGACGCTACCTAGCCTAAACTAACTCAACCTAACATAACCTTCGCACTTCTATCTTTAGAAAACGTTTTACTCGCTACTTTACAATGCTTTCTACAACATTACGACGGTTCATGCGATTTAACATAAGATATACCAGTTCCCGACTTGTAATGGTGAAAAACACTGCATCTCACAATGTGACATTGTTTAATGCGGTTTTACGACGGTTCATATCTAAACCTAACCTAACCTAACCTAACCTTACCTAACCTAACCTAACCTAACTTAACCTAACCTAACCTAACCTAACTCAACCCAACCCAACCCAAACCAACCTAACCTAACCTAACCTAACCCAACCCAACCCAACCCCACCCAACCCAACCTAACCTAACCCAACCCAACCCAACCTAAACTAAACTAACCTAAAATTACCTAACCTAACCTAATCTAACCCAACCCAACCCAACCCAACCCAACCTAACCTAACCTAACCTAACCCAACCTAACCTAACCTAACCTAACTTAACCTAACCCTACTCAACCCAACCCAACCCAACCCAACCTAACCTAACCTAACCTAACCTAACCAAACCTAATCTAACCTAGCCTAACCTAACCTAACCTTACCTAACCTAACGTAACCTAACCTAACCTAACCTAACCTAACCTAACCTAACCTAACCCAACCTAACCCAACCCAACCCAACCCAACCTAACCTAATCCAACCCAAACTAACCTAACCTAACCTAACCTAACCCAACGTAACGACGGTTGCAAGCGCTTTCACATTAGATATCGCAGTTCCCGACTTGTAATTGTGAAAAACACTGCATCTCACTAAGTGACATTGTTTAATGTGGTTTTACGACGGTTCATATCTTAACCTAACCTAACATTCGCACTTGTATCTAAAAACGCTCTAATACACTGTTTCGTTCACAATTACGATATTTGCATAACCTCACAAATTTTCACCAACTTATTACAGTGCAGAACGCTGTATCTCGCTAAATGACATCATTCTTTAAGGTTTCACGATGCTTGCCTGCGCTTTAACGAGAATATCACAACATAGCAGTTTCGCACTTGTAACGGTACAACACGCACTATTTGGCTTGTTCATGCCGTTTTTTGTGCTTTCACAACATTTCAGCTATCGCACTTTCGTACTCGCAATAAAACAACACTATCTTGTTAGATGACGTCGTTTTTGGTGGTTTCACGACGCTACCTAGCTTAAACTAACATAACTCAACCTAACATAACCTTCGCACTTCTATCGTTAGAAAACGTTTTACTCGCTACTTTACAATGCTTTCTACAACATTACGACGGTTTCATGCGATTTAACATATGATATCGCCGTTCCCGACTTGTAATGGTGAAAAACACTGCATCTCACTAAGTGACATTGGTAATTGCGGTTTTACGACGTTTCATATCTTAACCTAACCTAACCTAACCTAACCTAACCTAACCTAACCTAACTTAACCTAACCTAACCTAACCTAACCTATTTCAACCCAACCCAACCCAAACCAACCTAACCTAACCTAACTTAACCTAACCCAACCCAACCCAACCGCACCCAACCCAACCTAACCTAACCTAACCCAACCCAACCCAACCCAACCCAACCTAACCTAACCTAACCTAACCCAACCTAACCTAACCTAACCTAACCTAACCCTACCCAACCCAACCCAACCCAACCCAACCTAACCTAACCTAACCTTACCTAACCTAAGGTAACCTAACCTAACCTAACCTAACCTTACCCAACCCAACCCAACCCAACCCAACCTAACCTAACCTAACCTAACCTAACCCAACCTAACCCAACCCAACCCAACCCAACCCAACCTAACCTAATCCAACCCAAACCAACCTAACCTAACCTAACCCAACCTAACGACGGTTGCAAGCGCTTTCACATTAGATATCGCAGTTCCCGACTTGTAATGGTGAAAAACACTGCATTTCACTAAGTGACATAGTTTAATGCGGTTTTACGACGGTTCATATCTTAACCTAACCTAACATTCGCACTTGTATCTAAAAACGCTCTATTACACTGTTTCGTTCTTAATTACGATATTTGCATAACCTCACAGTTTTTCAGCAACTTATTACAGTGCAGAACGCTGTATCTCGCTAAATGACATCATTCTTTAAGGTTTCACGATGCTTGCCTGCGCTTTAACGAGAATATCACAACATAGCAGTTTCGCACTTGTAACGGTACAACACGCACTATTTGGCTTGTTCATGCCGTTTTTTGTGCTTTCACAACATTTCAGCTATCGCACTTTCGTACTCGCAATAAAACAACACTATCTTGTTAGATGACGTCGTTTTTGGTGGTTTCACGACGCTACCTAGCTTAAACTAACATAACTCAACCTAACATAACCTTCGCACTTCTATCGTTAGAAAACGTTTTACTCGCTACTTTACAATGCTTTCGACAACATTACGACGGTTTCATGCGATTTAACATATGATATCGCCGTTCCCGACTTGTAATGGTGAAAAACACTGCATCTCACTAAGTGACATTGGTAATTGCGGTTTTACGACGTTTCATATCTTAACCTAACCTAACCTAACCTAACCTAACCTAACCTAACTTAACCTAACCTAACCTAACCTAACCTATTTCAACCCAACCCAACCCAAACCAACCTAACCTAACCTAACTTAACCTAACCCAACCCAACCCAACCGCACCCAACCCAACCTAACCTAACCTAACCCAACCCAACCCAACCCAACCCAACCTAACCTAACCTAACCTAACCCAACCTAACCTAACCTAACCTAACCCTACCCAACCCAACCCAACCCAACCCAACCCAACCTAACCTAACCTTACCTAACCTAACGTAACCTAACCTAACCTAACCTTACCCAACCCAACCCAACCCAACCCAACCTAACCTAACCTAACCTAACCTAACCCAACCTAACCCAACCCAACCCAACCCAACCCAACCTAACCTAATCCAACCCAAACCAACCTAACCTAACCTAACCCAACCTAACGACGGTTGCAAGCGCTTTCACATTAGATATCGCAGTTCCCGACTTGTAATGGTGAAAAACACTGCATTTCACTAAGTGACATAGTTTAATGCGGTTTTACGACGGTTCATATCTTAACCTAACCTAACATTCGCACTTGTATCTAAAAACGCTCTATTACACTGTTTCGTTCTTAATTACGATATTTGCATAACCTCACAGTTTTTCAGCAACTTATTGCAGTACAGAACGCTGTATCTCGCTAAATGACATCGTTGTTTAAGGTTTCACGATGCTTGCATGCGCTTTAACGAGAATATCACAATATATCAGTTTCGCACTTGTAACGGTACAACACGCAGTACCTGGCTAGTTTATGCCGTTTTGCGTCCTTTCACAATATTTCACCTATCGCAGTTTCGTAGTCACAATAAAACAACACTATCTCGTTAGATGACGTCGTTTTTGGTGGTTTCACGACGCTACCTAGCTTAAACTAACTCAACCTAACATAACCTTCGCACTTCTATCGTTAGAAAACATTTTACTCGCTACTTTACAATGCTTTCTACAACATTACGACGGTTTCATGCGATTTAACATAACATATCGCAGTTCCCGACTTGTAATGGTGAAAAACACCGCATCTCACTAAGTGACACTGTTTAATGCGGTTTTACGACGGTTCATATCTTAACCTAACCTAACCTAACCTAACCTTACCTAACCTAACCTAAGCTAACCTAACATAACCTAACTTAACCTAACCTAACCTAACCTAACCCAACCCAACCCAACCCAACCTAACCTAACCTAACCTAACCCAACCCAACCTAACCTAAACTAACCTACAATTACCTAACCTAACCTAACCTAACCCAACCCAACCCAACCTAACCTAACCTAACCTAACCTAACCCAACCCAACCCAACCCAACCTAACCTAACCTAACCTAACAAACCTAACATAACCTAATTTAACCTAACCTAACCTTACCTATACTAACGTAACCTAACCCAACCTAACCTAACCTAACCCAACCAAACCCAACCCAACCCAACCCAACCTAACCTAATCCAACCCAAACAAACGTAACCTAACCTAATCTAACCTAACCCAACCTAACCCAACCCAACCCAACCCAACCTAACCTAATCCAACCCAAACCAACCTAACCTAACCTAACCTAACCTAAACCAACCTAACGACGGTTGCAAGCGCTTTCACATTAGATATCGCAGTTCCCGTCTTGTAATGGTAAAAACACTGCATTTCACTAAGTGACATTGTTTAATGCGGTTTTACGACGGTTCATATCTTAACCTAACCTAACATTCGCACTTGTATCTAAAAACGCTCTATTACACTGTTTCGTTCTTAATTACGATATTTGCATAACCTCACAGTTTTTCAGCAACTTATTGCAGTACAGAACGCTGTATCTCGCTAAATGACATCGTTCTTTAAGGTTTCACAATGCTTGCATGCGCTTTAACGAGAATATCATAATATATTAGTTTCGCACTTGTAACGGTACAACACGCAGTACCTGGCTAGTTCATGCCGTTTTGTGTCCTTTCACAATATTTCACCTATCGCAGTTTCGCAGTCACAATAAAACAACACTATCTCGTTAGATGACGTCGTTTTTGGTGGTTTCACGACGCTACCTAGCTTAAACTAACTCAACCTAACACACCCTTCGCACTTCTATCGTTAGAAAACGTTTTACTCGCTACTTTACATTGCTTTCTACATCATTACGACGGTTCATGCGATTTAACATAAGATATCGCAGTTCACGACTTGTAATGGTGAAAAACACTGCATCTCACTAAGTGACATTGTTTATTGCGGTTTTACGACGGTTCACATCTTAACCTCACCTAACCTAACCTAACTTTACCTAACCTAACCTAACCTAACCTAACCTAACCTAACTTAACCTAACCCAACCCAACCCAACCGCACCCAACCCAACCTAACCTAACCTAACCTAACCCAACCTAACCTAACCTAACCTAACCTAACCCTACCCAACCCAACCCAACCCAACCCAACCTAACCTAACCTAACCTAACCAAACCTAATCTAACCTAGCCTAACCTAACCTAACCTTACCTAACCTAACGTAACCTAACCTAACCTTACCTAACGTAACCTAACCTAACCTAACCTAACCCAACCTAACCCAACCCAACCCAACCCAACCCAACCTAACCTAATCCAACCCAAACTAACCTAACCTAACCTAACCTAACCTAACCCAACGTAACGACGGTTGCAAGCGCTTTCACATTAGATATCGCAGTTCCCGACTTGTAATGGTGAAAAACACTGCATCTCACTAAGTGACATTGTTTAATGTGGTTTTACGACGGTTCATATCTTAACCTAACCTAACATTCGCACTTGTATCTAAAAACGCTCTAATACACTGTTTCGTTCACAATTACGATATTTGCATAACCTCACAGTTTTTCACCAACTTATTACAGTACAGAACGCTGTATCTTGCTAAATGACATCATTCTTTAAGGTTTCACGATACTTGCATGCACATTAACGAGAATATCACAATATAGCAGTTTATCACTTGTAACAGTACAACACGCAGTATCTGACTTGTTCATGCCGTCTTGTGTGCTTTCACAACAATTCACCTATTGCAGTTTCGTACCTGCAATAAAACAACACTATTTCGTTAGATGACGTCCTTTTTTGGTGGTTTCACGACGCTACCTAGCTTAAACTAACATAACTTAACCTAACATAACCTTCGCACTTCTCTCGTTAGAAACCGTTTTACTCGCTACTTTACAATGCTTTCTACAACATTACGACGGTTCATGCAATTTAACAGAAGATATCGCAGTTCCCGACTTGTAATGGTGAAAAACAATCCATCTCACTAAGTGACATTGTTTAATGCGGTTTTACGACGTTTCATATCTTAACCTAACCTAACCTATCCTTACCTAACCTAACCTAACCTAACGTAACCTAACTTAACCTAACCTAACCTAACCCAACCCAACCCAACCTAACCAAACTTCACCTAACCTAACTAAACCTAACCTAACCTAACCTTACCTAACCTAACCTAACCTAACCCAACCCAACCCAACCCAACCCAACCCAACCCAACCTAACCTAACCTAACCTTACCTAACCTAACGTAACCTAACGTAACCTAACCTAACCTAACCTAACCCAACCTAACCCAACCCAACCCAACCCAACCCAACTTAACCTAACCTAATCCAACCCAAACCAACCTAACCTAACCTAACCTAACCTAACCTACCCTAACGACGGTTGCAAGCGCTTTCACATTAGATATCGCAGTTCCCGACTTGTAATGGTGAAAAACACTGCATTTCACTAAGTGACATTGTTTAATGCGGTTTTACGACGGTTCATATCCTAACCTAACCTAACATTCGCACTTGTATCTAAAAACGCTCTATTACACTGTTTCGTTCACAATTACGATATTTGCATAACTTCACAGTTTTTCAGCAACATATTGCAGTACAGAACGCTGTATCTCGCTAAATGACATCGTTGTTTAAGGTTTCACGATGCTTGCATGCGCTTTAACGAGAATATCACAATATATCAGTTTCGCACTTGTAACGGTACAACGCGCAGTACCTGGCTAGTGCATGCCGTTATATGTCCTTTCACAATATTTGACCTATCGCAGTTTCGTAGTCGCAATAAAACAACACTATCTCGTCAGATGACGCCGTTTTTGGTGGTTTCACGACGCTACCTAGCTTGAACTAACATAACTCAACCTAACATAACCTTCGCACTTCTATCGTTAGAAAACGTTTTACTCGCTACTTTACATTGCTTTCTACATCATTACGACGGTTCATGCGATTTAACATAAGATATCACAGTTCCCGACTTGTAATGGTGAAAAACACTGCATCTCACTAAGTGACATTGTTTATTTCGGTTTTACGACGGTTCACATCTTAACCTAACCTAACCTAACCTTACCTAACCTAACCTAACCTAACTTAACCTAACCCAACCTAACTCAACCCAACCCAACCCAAACCAACCTAACCTAACCTAACCTAACCCAACCCAAACCAACCGCACCAAACCCAACCTAACCTAAACCAACCCAACCCAACCTAAACTAAACTAACCTAAAATTACCTAACCTAACCTAATCTAACCCAACCCAACCCAACCCAACCCAACCCAACCTAACCTAACCTAACCTAACCCAACCTAACCTAACCTAACCTAACCTAACCCTACTCAACCCAACCCAGCCCAACCCAACCTAACCTAACCTAACCTAACCTAACCTAACCTAACCAAACCTAATCTAACTTAGCCTAACCTAACCTAACCTTACCTAAGCTAACGTAACCTAACCTAACCTAACCTAACCTAACCTAACCTAACCTAACCTAACCCAACCTAACCCAACCCAACCCAACCCAACCTAACCTAATCCAACCCAAACTAACCTAACCAAACCTAACCTAACCCAACGTAACGACGGTTGCAAGCGCTTTCACATTAGATATCGCAGTTCCCGACTTGTAATTGTGAAAAACACTGCATCTCACTAAGTGACATTGTTTAATGTGGTTTTACGACGGTTCATATCTTAACCTAACCTAACATTCGCACTTGTATCTAAAAATGCTCTAATACACTGTTTCGTTCACAATTACGATATTTGCATAACCTCACAGTTTTTCACCAACTTATTACAGTGCAGAACGCTGTATCTCGCTAAATGACATCATTCTTTAAGGTTTCACGATGCTTGCCTGCGCTTTAACGAGCATATCACAACATAGCAGTTTCGCACTTGTAACGGTACAACACGCAGTATTTGGCTTGTTCATGCCGTTTTGTGTGCTTTCACAACATTTCAGCTATCGCACTTTCGTACTCGCAATAAAACAACACAATCTCGTTAGATGACGTCGTTTTTGGTGGTTTCACGACGCTACCTAGCTTAAACTATTATAACTCAACCTAACATAACCTTCGCGCTTCTATCGTTAGAAAACGTTTTACTCGCTACTTTACAATGCTTTCTACAACATTACGACGGTTTCATGCGATTTAACATATGATATCGCAGTTCCCGACTTGTAATGGTGAAAAACACTGCATCTCACTAAGTGACATTGTTTAATGCGGTTTTACGACGTTTCATATCTTAACCTAACCTAACCTAACCTAACCTTACCTAACCTAACCTAACCTAACCTAACGTAACCTAACTTAACCTAACTTAACCTAACCTAACCTGACCTAACCTAACCCAACCCAACCCAACCCAACCTAACCTAACCTAACCTAACCTAACCTAACTCAACCCAACCCAACCCCGCCAAACCCAACCAAACCTAACCTAACCTAACCTAACCCAACCCAACTCAACCTAACCTCAACTAACCTAAAATTACCTAACCTAACCTAACCTAACCCAACCCAACCAAACCTAACCTAACCTAACCTAACCTAACCCAACCTAACCTAACCTAACCCAACCCAATCCAACCCAACCCAACCCAACCCAACCTAACCTAACCTAACCTAACCTAACCAAATCTAACCTAACCTAACCTAACCTAACCTAACCTTACCTAACCTAACCTAACCTAACCTAACCTAACCTAACCCAACCCAACCCAACCCAACCCAACCTAACCTAACCTAACCCAACGTAACCCAACCCAACCCAACCTAACCTAATCCAACCCAAACCAACCTAACCTAACCTAACCTAACCCAACCTAACGACGGTTGCAAGCGCTTTCACATTAGATATCGCAGTTCCCGACTTGTAATGGTGAAAAACACTGCATTTCACTAAGTGACATTGTTTAATGCGGTTTTACGACGGTTCATATCTTAACCTAACCTAACATTCGCACTTGTATCTAAAAACGCTCTATTACACTGTTTCGTTCACAATTACGATATTTGCATAACCTCACAGTTTTTCAGCAACTTATTGCAGTACAGAACGCTGTATCTCGCTAAATGACATCGTTCTTTAAGGTTTCACGATGCTTGCATGCGCTTTAACGAGAATATCACAATATAGCAGTTTCGCACTTGTAACGGAACAACACGCAGTATTTGGCTTGTTCATGCCGTTTTGTGTGCTTTCACAACATTTCACCTATCGCAGTTTCGTACTCGCAATAAATAAACACTATCTGGTTAGATGACGTCGTTTTTGGTAGTTTCACGACGCTACCTAACTTAAACTAACATAACTCAACCTAACATAACCTTCGCACTTCTACCGTTAGAAAACGTTTTACTCGCTACTTTACAATGCTTTCTACAACATTACGAGGGTTTCGTGCGATTTAACATAAGATATCGCAGTTCCCGACTTGTAATGGTGAAAAACACCGCATCTCACTAAGTGACATTGTTTAATGCGGTTTTACGACGGTTCATATCTTAACCTAACCTAACCTAACCTAACCTTACCTAACCTAACTTAAGCTAACCTAACATAACCTAACTTAACCTAACCTAACCTAACCTAACCCAGCCCAACCCAACCCAACCCAGCCTAACCTAACCTAACCTAACCCAACCCAACCCAACCTAACCTAAACTAACCTAAAATTACCTAACCTAACCTAACCTAACCCAACCGAACCCAACCTAATCTAACCTAACCTAACCCAACCCAACCCAACCCAACCCAACCTAACCTAACCTAACTTAACCCAACCTAACCTAACCTAACCCAACCCAACCCAACCTAACCTAACCTAACAAACCTAACATAACCTAATTTAACCTAACCTAACCTTACCTATACTAACGTAACCTAACCTAACCTAACCTAACCCAACCTAACCTAACCAAATCCAACCCAAACAAACGTAACCTAACCTAACCTAACCTAACCTAACCCAACCTAACCCAACCCAACCCAACCCAACCTAACCTAATCCAACCCAAACCAACCTAACCTAACCTAACCTAACCAAACCTAACCCAACTTAACGACGGTTGCAAGCGCTTTCACATTAGATATCGCAGTTCCCGACTTGTAATAGTGAAAAACACTGCATTTCACTAAGTGACATTGTTTAATGCGGTTTTACGACGGTTAATATCTTAACCTAACCTAACATTCGCACTTGTATCTAAAAACGCTCTATTACACTGTTTCGTTCTTAATTACGATATTTGCATAACCTCACAGTTTTTCAGCAACTCATTGCAGTACAGAACGCTGTATCTCGCTAAATGACATCGTTCTTTAAGGTTTCACGATGCTTGCATGCGCTTTAACGAGAATATCACAATATATTTGTTTCGCACTTGTAACGGTACAACGCGCAGTACCTGGCTAGTTCATGCCGTTTTGTGTCCTTTCACAATATTTCACCTATCGCAGTTTCGTAGTCACAATAAAACAACACTATCTCGTTAAATGACGTCGTTTTTGGTGGTTTCACGACGCTACCTAGCTTAAACTATCTCAACCTAACACACCCTTCGCACTTCTATCGTTAGAAAACGTTTTACTCGCTACTTTACATTGCTTTCTACATCATTACGACGGTCCATGCGATTTAACATAAGATATCGCAGTTCCCGACTTGTAATGGTGAAAAACACTGCATCTCACTAAGTGACATTGTTTAATGTGGTTTTACGACGGTTCACATTTTAACCTAACCTAACCTAACCTAACCTTACCTAACCTAACCTAACCTAACTTAACCTAACCTAACCTAACATTACCTATTTCAACCCAACCCAACCCAAACCAACCTAACCTAACCTAACTTAACCTAACCCAACCCAACCCAACCCCACCCAACCAAACCTAACCTAACCTAACCCAACCCAACCCAACCTAAACTAAACTAACCTAAAATTACCTAACCTAACCTAATCTAACCCAACCCAACCCAACCTAACCTAACCTAACCTAACCCAACCTAACCTAACCTAACCTAACCTAACCCTACCCAACCCAACCCAACCCAACCCAACCCAACCTAACCTAACCTAACCTAACCTAACCAAACCAAATCTAACCTAGCCTAACCTAACCTAACCTTACCTAACCTAACGTAACCTAACCTAACCTAACCTAACCTAACCTAACGTAACCTAACCTAACCTAACCCAGCCTAACCCAACCCAACCCAACCCAACCCAACCTAAACTAATCCAACCCAAACTAACCTAACCTAACCTAACCTAACCTAACCCAACGTAACGACGGTTGCAAGCGCTTTCACATTAGATATCGCAGTTCCCGACTTGTAATGGTGAAAAACACTGCATCTCACTAAGTGACATTGTTTAATGTGGTTTTACGACGGTTCATATCTTAACCTAACCTAACATTCGCACTTGTATCTAAAAACGCTCTAATACACTGTTTCGTTCACAATTACGATATTTGGATAACCTCACAGTTTTTCAGCAACTTATTTCAGTACAGAACGCTGTATCGTCCTAAATGACATCGTTCTTTAAGGTTTCACGACGCTTGCATGCGCTTTAACGAGAATCTCACAATATAGCAGTTTCGCACTTGTAACGGTACAACACGCAGTACCTGGCTAGTTCATGCCGTTTTGTGTCCTTTCACAATATTTCAACTATCGCAGTTTCGTAGTCACAATAAAACAACACTATCTCGTTAGATGACGTCGTTTTTGGTGGTTTCACGACGCTACCTAGCTTCAACTAACTCAACCTTACATAACCTTCGCACTTCTATCGTTAGAAAACGTTTTACTCGCTACTTTACAATGCTTTCTACAACATTTCGACGGTTCATGCGATTTAACATATCGCAGTTCCCTACTTGTAATGGTGAAAAACACTGCATCTCACTAAGTGACATTGTTTATAGCGGTTTTACGATGGTTCATATCTTAACCTAACCTAACCTAACCTTACCTAACCTTACCTAACCTAACCTAACCTAACCTAACTTAACCTAACCTAACCCAACCCAACCCAACCCAACCTAACCTAACCTAACCTAACCTAACCCAACCCAACCCAACCTAACCTAACCTAACAAACCTAACATAACCTAATTTAACCTAACCTAACCTTACCTATACTAACGTAACCTAACCTAACCTAACCTAACCCAACCTAACCCAACCCAACCCAACCTAACCTAATCCAACCCAAACCAACCTAACCTAACCTAACCTAACCTCGCCTAACCCAACCTAACGACGGTTGCAAGCGCTTTCACATTAGATATCGCAGTTCCCGACTTGTAATAGTGAAAAACACTGCATTTCACTAAGTGACATTGTTTAATGCGGTTTTACGACGGTTAATATCTTAACCTAACCTAACATTCGCACTTGTATCTAAAAACGCTCTATTACACTGTTTCGTTCTTAATTACGATATTTGCATAACCTCACAGTTTTTCAGCAACTCATTGCAGTACAGAACGCTGTATCTCGCTAAATGACATCGTTCTTTAAGGTTTCACGATGCTTGCATGCGCTTTAACGAGAATATCACAATATATTAGTTTCGCACTTGTAACGGTACAACACGCAGTACCTGGCTAGTTCATGCCGTTTTGTGTCCTTTCACAATATTTCACCTATCGCAGTTTCGTAGTCAAGATAAAACAACACTATCTCGTTAGATGACGTCGTTTTTGGTGGTTTCACGACGCTACCTTGCTTAAACTATCTCAACCTAACACACCCTTCGCACTTCTATCGTTAGAAAACGTTTTACTCGCTACTTTACATTGCTTTCTACATCATTACGACGGTTCATGCGATTTACCATAAGATATCGCAGTTCCCGACTTGTAATGGTGAAAAACACTGCATCTCACTAAGTGACATTGTTTAATGCGGTTTTACGACGGTTCACATTTTAACCTAACCTAACCTAACCTTACCTAACCTAACCTAACCTAACTTAACCTAACCTAACCTAACCTAACCTATTTCAACCCAACCCAACCCAAACCAACCTAACCTAACCAACCTTAACCTAACCCAACCCAACCTAACCTAACCTAACCCAACCCAACCCAACCTAAACTAAACTAACCTAAAATTACCTAACCTAACCTAATCTAACCCAACCCAACCCAACCTAACCTAACCTAACCTAACCCAACCTAACCTAACCTAACCTAACCTAACCTAACCCAACCCAACCTAACCTAACCTAACAAACCTAACATAACCTAATTTAACCTAACCTAACCTTACCTATACTAACGTAACCTAACCTAACCTAACCTAACCCAACCTAACCTAATCCAACCCAAACGTAACCTAACCTAACCTAACCTAACCTAACCCAACCTAACCCAACCCAACCCAACCCAACCTAACCTAATCCAACCCAAACCAACCTAACCTAACCTAACCTAACATAACCCAACCTAACGACGGTTGCAAGCGCTTTCACATTAGATATCGCAGTTCCCGACTTGTAATAGTGAAAAACACTGCATTTCACTAAGTGACATTGTTTAATGTGGTTTTACGACGGTTCATATCTTAACCTAACCTAACATTCGCACTTGTATCTAAAAACGCTCTAATACACTGTTTCGTTCACAATTACGATATTTGCATAACCTCACAGTTTTTCAGCAACTTATTTCAGTACAGAACGCTGTATCGTCCTAAATGACATCGTTCTTTAAGGTTTCACGACGCTTGCATGCGCTTTAACGAGAATCTCACAATATAGCAGTTTCGCACTTGTAACGGTACAACACGCAGTACCTGGCTAGTTCATGCCGTTTTGTGTCCTTTCACAATATTTCAACTATCGCAGTTTCGTAGTCACAATAAAACAACACTATCTCGTTAGATGACGTCGTTTTTGGTGGTTTCACGACGCTACCTAGCTTCAACTAACTCAACCTTACATAACCTTCGCACTTCTATCGTTAGAAAACGTTTTACTCGCTACTTTACAATGCTTTCTACAACATTTCGACGGTTCATGCGATTTAACATATCGCAGTTCCCTACTTGTAATGGTGAAAAACACTGCATCTCACTAAGTGACATTGTTTATAGCGGTTTTACGATGGTTCATATCTTAACCTAACCTAACCTAACCTTACCTAACCTTACCTAACCTAACCTAACCTAACCTAACTTAACCTAACCTAACCCAACCCAACCCAACCCAACCCAACCTAACCTAACCTAACCTAACCTAACCCAACCCAACCCAACCCAACCTAACCTAACCTAACCCAACCCAACCCAACCTAACCTAACCTAACCTAACAAACCTAACCTAACCCAACCCAACCCAACCCAACCCAACCTAACCTAACCTAACCTAACCTAACAAACCTAACCTAACCTAACCTAACCTTACCAAGCCTAACGTAACCTAACCTAACCTAACCTAACCTAACGTAACCTAACCTAAGCTAACCTAACCCAACCTAACCCAACCCAACCCAACCCAACCTAACCTAATCGAACCCAAACCAACCTAACCTAACCTAACCTAACCCTACCTAACGACGGTTGCAAGCGCTTTCACATTGGATATCGCAGTTCCCGACTTGTAATGATGAAAAACACTGCATCTCACTAAGTGACATTGTTTAATGCGGTTTTACGACGGTTCATATCTTAACCTAACCTAACATTCGCACTTGTATCTAAAAACGCTCTATTACACTGTTTCGTTCACAATTACGATATTTGCATAACCTCACAGTTTTTTACCAACCTATTGCAGTACAGAACGCTGTATCTCGCTAAATGACATCGTTCTTTGAGGTTACACGATGCTTGCATGCGCTTTAACGAGAATATCACAATATAGCAGTTTCTCACTTGTAACGGTACAACACGCAGTATCTGACTTGTTCATGCCGTTTTGTGTGTTTCACAACAATTCACCTATTGCAGTTTCGTACCTGCAATAAAACAACACTATTTCGTTAGATGACGTCCTTTTTTGGTGGTTTCACGATGCTACCTACCTTAAACTAACATAACTTAACCTAACATAACCTTCGCACTTCTCTCGTTAGAAAACGTTTTACTCGCTACTTTACAATGCTTTCTACAACATTACGACGGTTCATGCGATTTAACATAAGATATCGCAGTTCCCGACTTGTAATGGTGAAAAACACTGCATCTCACTAAGTGACATTGTTTAATGCGGTTTTACGACGTTTCATACCTTAACCTAACCTAACCTAACTTTACCTAACCTAACCTAACCTAACGTAACCTAACTTAACCTAACCTAACCTAACCCAACCCAACCCAACCCAACCCAACCTAACCTAACCTAACTTCACCTAACCTAACCAAACCTAACCTAACCTAACCTTACCTAACCTAACCTAACCCAACCCAACCCAACCCAACCAACCCAACCCAACCTAACCTAACCTAACCTTACCTAACCTAACGTAACCTAACGTAACCTAACCTAACCTAACCTAACCTAACCCAACCTAACCCAACCCAACCCAACCCAACCCAACTTAACCTAACCTAATCCAACCCAAACCAACCTAACCTAACCTAACCTAACCTAACCTAACCTACCCTAACGACGGTTGCAAGCGCTTTCACATTAGATATCGCAGTTCCCGACTTGTAATGGTGAAAAACACTGCATCTCACTAAGTGACATTGTTTAATGCGGTTTTACGACGGTTCATATCCTAACCTAACCTAACATTCGCACTTGTATCTAAAAACGCTCTAATACACTGTTTCGTTCACAATTACGATATTTGCATAACCTCACAGTTTTTCACCAACTTATTACAGTGCAGAACGCTGTATCTCGCTAAATGACATCATTCTTTAGGGTTTCACGATGCTTGCCTGCGCTTTAACGAGCATATCACAACATAGCAGTTTCGCACTTGTAATGGTACAACACGCAGTATTTGGCTTGTTCATGCCGTTTTGTGTGCTTTCACAACATTTCAGCTATCGCACTTTCGTACTCGCAATAAAACAACACTATCTCGTTAGATGACGTCGTTTTTGGTGGTTTCACGACGCTACCTAGCTTAAACTATTATAACTCAACCTAACATAACCTTCGCGCTTCTATCGTTAGAAAACGTTTTACTCGCTACTTTACAATGCTTTCTACAACATTACGACGGTTTCATGCGATTTAACATATGATATCGCAGTTCCCGACTTGTAATGGTGAAAAACACTGCATCTCACTAAGTGACATTGTTTAATGCGGTTTTACGACGTTTCATATCTTAACCTAACCTAACCTAACCTAACCTTACCTAACCTAACCTAACCTAACCTAACGTAACCTAACTTAACCTAACCTAACCTAACCTAACCTAACCTAACCCAACCCAACCCAACCCAACCTAACCTAACCTAACCTAACCTAACCTAACTCAACCCAACCCAACCCAACCCCACCAAACCCAACCAAACCTAACCTAACCTAACCTAACCCAACCCAACTCAACCTAACCTCAACTAACCTAAAATTACCTAACCTAACCTAAGCTAACCCAACCCAACCAAACCTAACCTAACCTAACCTAACCTAACCCAACCTAACCTAACCTAACCCAACCCAATCCAACCCAACCCAACCCAACCCAACCTAACCTAACCTAACCTAACCTAACCTAACCAAATCTAACCTAACCTAACCTAACCTAACCTTACCTAACCTAACGTTAGGTAAGGTTAGGTTAGGTTAGGTTACCTAACCTTACCTAACCTAACGTAACCTAACCTAACCTAACCTAACCTAACCCAACCCAACCCAACCCAACCCAACCCAACCTAACCTAACCTAACCTAACCTAACCCAACCTAACCCAACCCAACCCAACCTAACCTAACCTAATCCAACCCAAACCAACCTAACCTAACCTAACCTAACCCAACCTAACGACGGTTGCAAGCGCTTTCACATTAGATATCGCAGTTCCCGACTTGTAATGGTGAAAAACACTGCATTTCACTAAGTGACATTGTTTAATGCGGTTTTACGACGGTTCATATCTTAACCTAACCTAACATTCGCACTTGTATCTAAAAACGCTCTATTACACTGTTTCGTTCTTAATTACGATATTTGCATAACCTCACAGTTTTTCAGCAACTTATTGCAGTACAGAACGCTGTATCTCGCTAAATGACATCGTTCTTTAAGGTTTCACGATGCTTGCATGCGCTTTAACGAGAATATCACAATATAGCAGTTTCGCACTTGTAACGGAACAACACGCAGTATTTGGCTTGTTCATGCCGTTTTGTGTGCTTTCACAACATTTCACCTATCGCAGTTTCGTACTCGCAATAAATAAACACTATCTGGTTAGATGACGTCGTTTTTGGTAGTTTCACGACGCTACCTAGCTTAAACTAACATAACTCACCCTAACATAACCTTCGCACTTCTATCGTTAGAAAACGTTTTACTCGCTACTTTACAATGCTTTCTACAACATTACGAGGGTTTCATGCGATTTAACATAAGATATCGCAGTTCCCGACTTGTAATGGTGAAAAACACCGCATCTCACTAAGTGACATTGTTTAATGCGGTTTTACGACGGTTCATATCTTAACCTAACCTAACCTAACCTAACCTTACCTAACCTAACTTAAGCTAACCTAACATAACCTAACTTAACCTAACCTAACCTAACCTAACCCAACCCAACCCAACCCAACCTAACCTAACCTAACCTAACCCAACCCAACCCAACCTAACCTAAACTAACCTAAAATTACCTAACCTAACCTAACCTAACCCAACCCAACCCAACCTAATCTAACCTAACCTAACCTAACCTAACCCAACCCAACCCAACCCAACCCAACCTAACCTAACCTAACTTAACCCAACCTAACCTAACCTAACCTAACCCAACCCAACCCAACCTAACCTAACCTAACAAACCTAACATAACCTAATTTAACCTAACCTAACCTTACCTATACTAACGTAACCTAACCTAACCTAACCTAACCCAACCTAACCTAACCTAATCCAACCCAAACGTAACCTAACCTAACCTAACCTAACCTAACCCAACCTAACCCAACCCAACCCAACCCAACCTAACCTAATCCAACCCAAACCAACCTAACCTAACCTAACCTAACCTAACCTAACCCAACCTAACGACGGTTGCAAGCGCTTTCACATTAGATATCGCAGTTCCCGACTTGTAATAGTGAAAAACACTGCATTTCACTAAGTGACATTGTTTAATGCGGTTTTACGACGGTTAATATCTTAACCTAACCTAACATTCGCACTTGTATCTAAAAACGCTCTATTACACTGTTTCGTTCTTAATTACGATATTTGCATAACCTCACAGTTTTTCAGCAACTCATTGCAGTACAGAACGCTGTATCTCGCTAAATGACATCGTTCTTTAAGGTTTCACGATGCTTGCATGCGCTTTAACGAGAATATCACAATATATTAGTTTCGCACTTGTAACGGTACAACACGCAGTACCTGGCTAGTTCATGCCGTTTTCTGTCCTTTCACAATATTTCACCTATCGCAGTTTCGTACTCAAGATAAAACAACACTATCTCGTTAGATGACGTCGTTTTTGGTGGTTTCACGACGCTACCTTGCTTAAACTATCTCAACCTAACACACCCTTCGCACTTCTATCGTTAGAAAACGTTTTACTCGCTACTTTACATTGCTTTCTACATCAATTCGACGGTTCATGCGATTTAACATAAGATATCGCAGTTCCCGACTTGTAATGATGAAAAACACTGCATCTCACTAAGTGACATTGTTTAATGCGGTTTTACGACGGTTCACAATTTAACCTAACCTAACCTAACCTTACCTAACCTAACCTAACCTAACCTATTTCAACCCAACCCAACCCAAACCAACCTAACCTAACCAACCTTAACCTAACCCAACCCAACCCAACCCCACCCAACCCAACCTAACCTAACCTAACCCAACCCAACCCAACCTAAACTAAACTAACCTAAAATTACCTAACCTAACCTAATCTAACCCAACCCAACCCAACCTAACCTAACCTAACCTAACCTAACCCAACCTAACCTAACCTAACCTAACCCTACCCAACCCAACCCAACCCAACCTAACCTAACCTAACCTAACCTAACCAAACCAAATCTAACCTAGCCTAACCTAACCTAACCTTACCTAACCTAACGTAACCTAACCTAACCTAACCTAACCTAACGTAACCTAACCTAACCTAACCCAGCCTAACCCAACCCAACCCAACCCAACCCAACCTAAACTAATCCAACCCAAACTAACCTAACCTAACCTAACCTAACCTAACCCAATGTAACGACGGTTGCAAGCGCTTTCACATTAGATATCGCAGTTCCCGACTTGTAATGGTGAAAAACACTGCATCTCACTAAGTGACATTGTTTAATGTGGTTTTACGACGGTTCATATCTTAACCTAAGCTAACATTCGCACTTGTATCTAAAAACGCTCTAATACACTGTTTCGTTCACAATTACGATATTTGCATAACCTCACAGTTTTTCAGCAACTTATTTCAGTACAGAACGCTGTATCGTCCTAAATGACATCGTTCTTTAAGGTTTCACGACGCTTGCATGCGCTTTAACGAGAATATCACAATATAGCAGTTTCGCACTTGTAACGGTACAACACGCAGTACCTGGCTAGTTCATGCCGTTTTGTGTCCTTTCACAATATTTCAACTATCGCAGTTTCGTAGTCACAATAAAACAACACTATCTCGTTAGATGACGTCGTTTTTGGTGGTTTCACGACGCTACCTAGCTTCAACTAACTCAACCTTACATAACCTTCGCACTTCTATCGTTAGAAAACGTTTTACTCGCTACTTTACAATGCTTTCTACAACATTTCGACGGTTCATGCGATTTAACATATCGCAGTTCCCTACTTGTAATGGTGAAAAACACTGCATCTCACTAAGTGACATTGTTTATAGCGGTTTTACGACGGTTCATATCTTAACCTAACCTAACCTAACCTTACCTAACCTTACCTAACCTAACCTAACCTAACCTAACTTAACCTAACCTAACCCAACCCAACCCAACCCAACCCAACCTAACCTAACCTAACCTAACCTAACCCAACCCAACCCAACCCAACCTAACCTAACCTAACCCAACCCAACCCAACCTAACCTAACCTAACCTAACCCAACCCAACCCAACCTAACCTAACCTAACCTAACAAACCTAACCTAACCCAACCCAACCCAACCCAACCCAACCTAACCTAACCTAACCTTACCAAGCCTAACGTAACCTAACCTAACCTAACCTAACGTAACCTAACCTAAGCTAACCTAACCCAACCTAACCCAACCCAACCCAACCCAACCTAACCTAATCGAACCCAAACCAACCTAACCTAACCTAACCTAACCCTACCTAACGACGGTTGCAAGCGCTTTCACATTGGATATCGCAGTTCCCGACTTGTAATGATGAAAAACACTGCATCTCACTAAGTGACATTGTTTAATGCGGTTTTACGACGGTTCATATCTTAACCTAACCTAACATTCGCACTTGTATCTAAAAACGCTCTATTACACTGTTTCGTTCACAATTACGATATTTGCATAACCTCACAGTTTTTTACCAACCTATTGCAGTACAGAACGCTGTATCTCGCTAAATGACATCGTTCTTTGAGGTTACACGATGCTTGCATGCGCTTTAACGAGAATATCACAATATAGCAGTTTCTCACTTGTAACGGTACAACACGCAGTATCTGACTTGTTCATGCCGTTTTGTGTGTTTCACAACAATTCACCTATTGCAGTTTCGTACCTGCAATAAAACAACACTATTTCGTTAGATGACGTCCTTTTTTGGTGGTTTCACGATGCTACCTAGCTTAAACTAACATAACTTAACCTAACATAACCTTCGCACTTCTCTCGTTAGAAAACGTTTTACTCGCTACTTTACAATGCTTTCTACAACATTACGACGGTTCATGCGATTTAACATAAGATATCGCAGTTCCCGACTTGTAATGGTGAAAAACACTGCATCTCACTAAGTGACATTGTTTAATGCGGTTTTACGACGTTTCATACCTTAACCTAACCTAACCTAACCTTACCTAACCTAACCTAACCTAACGTAACCTAACTTACCTAACCTAACCCAACCCAACCCAACCCAACCCAACCTAACCTAACCTAACTTCACCTAACCTAACCAAACCTAACCTAACCTAACCTTACCTAACCTAACCTAACCTAACCCAACCCAACCCAACCCAACCAACCCAACCCAACCTAACCTAACCTAACCTTAGCTAACCTAACGTAACCTAACGTAACCTAACCTAACCTAACCTAACCCAACCTAACCCAACCCTACCCAACCCAACTTAACCTAACCTAATCCAACCCAAACCAACCTAACCTAACCTAACCTAACCTACCCTAACGACGGTTGCAAGCGCTTTCACATTAGATATCGCAGTTCCCGACTTGTAATGGTGAAAAACACTGCATCTCACTAAGTCACATTGTTTAATGCGGTTTTACGACGGTTCATATCCTAACCTAACCTAACATTCGCACTTGTATCTAAAAACGCTCTATTACACTGTTTCGTTCACAATTACGATATTTGCATAACCTCACAGTTTTTCAGCAACTTATTGCAGTACAGAACGCTGTATCTCGCTGAATGACATCGTTGTTTAAGGTTTCACGATGCTTGCATGCGCTTTAACGAGAATATCACAATATATCAGTTTCGCACTTGTAACGGTACAACACGCAGTACCTGGCTAGTTTATGCCGTTTTGCGTCCTTTCACAATATTTCACCTATCGCAGTTTCGTAGTCACAATAAAACAACACTATCTCGTTAGATGACGTCGTTTTGGTGGTTTCACGACGCTACCTAGCTTCAACTAACTCAACCTTACATAACCTTCGCACTTCTATCATTAGAAAACGTTTTACTCGCTACTTTACAGTGCTTTCTACAACATTTTGACGGTTCATGCGATATAACATATCGCAGTTCCCTACTTGTAATGGTGAAAAACACTGCATCTCACTAAGTGACATTGTTTATAGCGGTTTTACGACGGTTCATATCTTAACCTAACCTAACCTAACCTAACCTTACCTAACCTTACCTAACCTAACCTAACCTAACCTAACTTAACCTAACCTAACCCAACCCAACCCAACCCAACCCAACCTAACCTAACCAAACCTAACCTAACCTAACCCAACCCAACCCAACCCAACCGAACCTAACCTAACCTAACCCAACCCAACCCAACCTAACCTAACCTAACCTAACAAACCTAACCTAACCCAACCCAACCCAACCCAACCCAACCTAACCTAACCTAACCTAACCTAACTAACCTAACCTAACCTAACCTAACCTTACCAAGCTTAACGTAACCTAACCTAACCTAACCTAACGTAACCTAACCTAACCTAACCTAACCCAACCTAACCCAACCCAACCCAACCCAACCTAACCTAATCGAACCCAAACCAACATAACCTAACCTAACCTAACCCTACCTAACGACGGTTGCAAGCGCTTTCACATTGGATATCGCAGTTCCCGACTTGTAATGGTGAAAAACACTGCATCTCACTAAGTGACATTGTTTAATGCGGTTTTACGACGGTTCATATCTTAACCTAACCTAACATTCGCACTTGTATCTAAAAACGCTCTATTACACTGTTTCGTTCACAATTACGATATTTGCATAACCTCACAGTTTTTCAGCAACTTATTTCAGTACAGAACGCTGTATCGTCCTAAATGACATCGTTCTTTAAGGTTTCACGACGCTTGCATGCGCTTTAACGAGAATATCACAATATAGCAGTTTCGCACTTGTAACGGTACAACACGCAGTACCTGGCTAGTTCATGCCGTTTTGTGTCCTTTCACAATATTTCAACTATCGCAGTTTCGTAGTCACAATAAAACAACACTATCTCGTTAGATGACGTCGTTTTTGGTGGTTCCACGACGCTACCTAGCTTCAACTAACTCAACCTTACATAACCTTCGCACTTCTATCGTTAGAAAACGTTTTACTCGCTACTTTACAATGCTTTCTACAACATTTCGACGGTTCATGCGATTTAACATATCGCAGTTCCCTACTTGTAATGGTGAAAAACACTGCATCTCACTAAGTGACATTGTTTATAGCAGTTTTACGACGGTTCATATCTTAACCTAACCTAACCTAACCTAACCTTACCTAACCTTACCTAACCTAACCTAACCTAACCTAACTTAACCTAACCCAACCCAACCCAACCTAACCTAACCTAACCTAACCCAACCCAACCCAACCCAACCCAACCTAACCTAACCTAACCCAACCCAACCCAACCTAACCTAACCTAACCTAACAAACCTAACCTAACCCAACCCAACCCAACCCAACCTAACCTAACCTAACCTAACAAACCTAACCTAACCTAACCTAACCTTACCAAGCCTAACGTAACCTAACCTAACCTAACCTAACCTAACCTAACGTAACCTAACCTAACCTAACCTAACCCAACCTAACCCAACCCAACCCAACCCAACCTAACCTAATCGAACCCAAACCAACCTAACCTAACCTAACCTAACCCTACCTAACGACGGTTGCAAGCGCTTTCACATTGGATATCGCAGTTCCCGACTTGTAATGGTGAAAAACACTGCATCTCACTAAGTGACATTGTTTAATGTGGTTTTACGACGGTTCATATCTTAACCTAACCTAACATTCGCACTTGTATCTAAAAACGCTCTATTACACTGTTTCGTTCACAATTACGATATTTGCATAACCTCACAGTTTTTTACCAACCTATTGCAGTACAGATTGCTGTATCTCGCTAAATGACATCGTTCTTTGAGGTTACACGATGCTTGCATGCGCTTTAACGAGAATATCACAATATAGCAGTTTCTCACTTGTAACGGTACAACACGCAGTATCTGACTTGTTCATGCCGTTTTGTGTGTTTCACAACAATTCACCTATTGCAGTTTCGTACCTGCAATAAAACAACACTATTTCGTTAGATGACGTCCTTTTTTGGTGGTTTCACGATGCTACCTAGCTTAAACTAACATAACTTAACCTAACATAACCTTCACACTTCTCTCGTTAGAAAACGTTTTACTCGCTACTTTACAATGCTTTCTACAATATTACGACGGTTCATGCGATTTAACATAAGATATCGCAGTTCCCGACTTGTAATGGTGAAAAACACTGCATCTCACTAAGTGACATTGTTTAATGCGGTTTTACGACGTTTCATATCTTAACCTAACCTAACCTAACCTTACCTAACCTAACCTAACGTAACCTAACTTAACCTAACCTAACCTAACCCAACCCAACCCAACCCAACCTAACCTAATCTAACCTAACCTAACCTAACCAAACCTAACCTAACCTAACCTAACCTTACCTAACCTAACCTAACCTAACCCAACCTAACCCAACCCGACCCAACCCAACCCAACCTAACCTAATCCAACCCAAACCAACCTAACCTAACCTAACCTAACCTAACCCAACCTAACGACGGTTGCAAGCGCTTTCACATTAGATATCGCAGTTCCCGACTTGTAATGGTGAAAAACACTGCATCTCACTAAGTGACATTGTTTAATGCGGTTTTACGATGGTTCATATCCTAACCTAACCTAACATTCGCACTTGTATCTAAAAACGCTCTATTACACTGTTTCGTTCACAATTACGATATTTGCATAACCTCACAGTTTTTCAGCAACTTATTGCAGTACAGAACGCTGTATCTCGCTAAGTGACATCGTTCTTTAAGGTTTCACGATGCTTGCATGCGCTTTAACGAGAATATCACAATATATCAGTTTCGCACTTGTAACGGTACAACACGCAGTACCTGGCTAGTTCATGCCGTTTTGTGTCCTTTCACAATATTTCACCTATCGCAGTTTCGTAGTCACAATCAAACAACAGTATCTCGTTAGATGACGTCGTTTTTGGTGGTTTCACGACGCTACCTAGCTTAAACTAACATAACTCAACCTAACATAACCTTCGCACTTCTATCGTTAGAAAACGCTTTACTTGCTACTTTACAATGATCTCTACGACATTACGACAGTTTCATGCGCTTTCACATTAGATATCGCAGTTCCCGACTTGTAATGGTGAAAAACACTGCATCACACTAAGTGACATTGTTTAATGCAGTTTTACGACGGTTCATATCTTAACCTAACCTAACATTCGCACTTGTATCTAAAAAGGCTCTATTACACTGTTTCGTTCATAATTACGATATTTGCATGACCTCACAGTTTTTCACAAACCTATTGCAGCACAGAATGCGGTATCTCGCTAAATGACATCGTTGTTTAAGGTATCACGATGCTTGAATGCGCTTTAACGAGAATATCACAATATAGCAGTTTCGCACTTGTAACGGTACAACACGCAGTATTTGGCTTGTTCATGCCGTTTTGTGTGCTTTCACAACATTTCAGCTATCGCACTTTCGTACTCGCAATAAAACAACACTATCTCGTTAGATGACGTCGTTTTTGGTGGTTTCACGACGCTACCTACCTTAAACTAACATAACTCAACCTAACATAACCTTCGCACTTCTATCGTTAGAAAACGTTTTACTCGCTACTTTACAATGCTTTCTACAACATTACGACGGTTTCATGCGATTTAACATATGATATCGCAGTTCTCGACTTGTAATGGTGAAAAACACTGCATCTCACTAAGTGACATTGTTTACTGCGGTTTCACGACGTTTCATATCTTAACCTAACCTAACCTAACCTAACCTTACCTAACCTAACCTATTCTAACCTAACGTAACCTAACTTAACCTAACCTAACCTAACCTAACCTAACCCAACCCAACCCAACCTAACCTAACCTAACCTAACCTAACTCAACCCAACCCAACCCAACCCCACCAAACCCAACCAAACCTAACCTAACCTAACCTAACCTCAACCTAACCCAACCCAACTCAACCTAACCTCAACTAACCTAAAATTACCTAACCTAACCCAACCTAACCCAACCCAACCCAACCCAACCTAACCTAACCTAACCTAACCCAACCTAACCTAACCTAATGCAACCCAATCCAGCCCAACCCAACCCAACCTAACCTAACCTAACCTAACCAAATCTAACCTAACCTAACCTAACCTAACCTAACCTTACCTAACCTGACGTAACCTAACCTAACCTAACCTAACCCAACCCAACCCAACCCAACCCAACCTAACCTAACCTAACCTAACCTAACCTAACCCAACCTAACGACGGTTGCAAGCGCTTTCACATTAGATATCGCAGTTCCCGACTTGTAAAGGTGAAAAACACTGCATTTCACTAAGTGACATTGTTTAATGCGGTTTTACGACGGTTCATATCTTAACCTAACCTAACATTCGCACTTGTATCTAAAAACGCTCTATTACACTGTTTCGTTCCTAATTACGATATTTGCATAACCTCACAGTTTTTCAGCAACTTATTGCAGTACAGAACGCTGTATCTCGCTAAATGACATCGTTCTTTAAGGTTTCACGATGCTTGCATGCGCTTTAACGAGAATATCACAATATATCAGTTTCGCACTTGTAACGGTACAACACGCAGTACCTGGCTAGTTCATGCCGTTTTGTGTCCTTTCACAATATTTCACCTATCGCAGTTTCGTAGTCACAATCAAACAACACTATCTCGTTAGATGACATCGTTTTTGGTGGTTTCACGACGCTACCTAGCTTAAACTAACTCAACCTAACATAACCTTCGCACTTCTATCGTTAGAAAACGTTTTACTCGCTACTTTACATTGCTTTCTACATCATTACGACGGTTCATGCGATTTAACATAAGATATCGCAGTTCGCGACTTGTAATGGTGAAAAACACTGCATCTCACTAAGTGACATTGTTTAATGCGGTTTTACGACGGTTCATATCTTAACCTAACCTAACCTAACCTAACCTTACCTAACCTTACCTAACCTAACCTAACCTAACCTAACTTAACCTAACCTAACCCAACCCAACCCAACCCAACCCAACCTAACCTAACCAAACCTAACCTAACCTAACCCAACCCAACCCAACCCAACCGAACCTAACCTAACCTAACCCAACCCAACCCAACCTAACCTAACCTAACCTAACAAACCTAACCTAACCCAACCCAACCCAACCCAACCCAACCTAACCTAACCTAACCTAACCTAACTAACCTAACCTAACCTAACCTAACCTTACCAAGCTTAACGTAACCTAACCTAACCTAACCTAACGTAACCTAACCTAACCTAACCTAACCCAACCTAACCCAACCCAACCCAACCCAACCTAACCTAATCGAACCCAAACCAACATAACCTAACCTAACCTAACCCTACCTAACGACGGTTGCAAGCGCTTTCACATTGGATATCGCAGTTCCCGACTTGTAATGGTGAAAAACACTGCATCTCACTAAGTGACATTGTTTAATGCGGTTTTACGACGGTTCATATCTTAACCTAACCTAACATTCGCACTTGTATCTAAAAACGCTCTATTACACTGTTTCGTTCACAATTACGATATTTGCATAACCTCACAGTTTTTCAGCAACTTATTTCAGTACAGAACGCTGTATCGTCCTAAATGACATCGTTCTTTAAGGTTTCACGACGCTTGCATGCGCTTTAACGAGAATATCACAATATAGCAGTTTCGCACTTGTAACGGTACAACACGCAGTACCTGGCTAGTTCATGCCGTTTTGTGTCCTTTCACAATATTTCAACTATCGCAGTTTCGTAGTCACAATAAAACAACACTATCTCGTTAGATGACGTCGTTTTTGGTGGTTCCACGACGCTACCTAGCTTCAACTAACTCAACCTTACATAACCTTCGCACTTCTATCGTTAGAAAACGTTTTACTCGCTACTTTACAATGCTTTCTACAACATTTCGACGGTTCATGCGATTTAACATATCGCAGTTCCCTACTTGTAATGGTGAAAAACACTGCATCTCACTAAGTGACATTGTTTATAGCAGTTTTACGACGGTTCATATCTTAACCTAACCTAACCTAACCTAACCTTACCTAACCTTACCTAACCTAACCTAACCTAACCTAACTTAACCTAACCCAACCCAACCCAACCTAACCTAACCTAACCTAACCCAACCCAACCCAACCCAACCCAACCTAACCTAACCTAACCCAACCCAACCCAACCTAACCTAACCTAACCTAACAAACCTAACCTAACCCAACCCAACCCAACCCAACCTAACCTAACCTAACCTAACAAACCTAACCTAACCTAACCTAACCTTACCAAGCCTAACGTAACCTAACCTAACCTAACCTAACCTAACCTAACGTAACCTAACCTAACCTAACCTAACCCAACCTAACCCAACCCAACCCAACCCAACCTAACCTAATCGAACCCAAACCAACCTAACCTAACCTAACCTAACCCTACCTAACGACGGTTGCAAGCGCTTTCACATTGGATATCGCAGTTCCCGACTTGTAATGGTGAAAAACACTGCATCTCACTAAGTGACATTGTTTAATGTGGTTTTACGACGGTTCATATCTTAACCTAACCTAACATTCGCACTTGTATCTAAAAACGCTCTATTACACTGTTTCGTTCACAATTACGATATTTGCATAACCTCACAGTTTTTTACCAACCTATTGCAGTACAGATTGCTGTATCTCGCTAAATGACATCGTTCTTTGAGGTTACACGATGCTTGCATGCGCTTTAACGAGAATATCACAATATAGCAGTTTCTCACTTGTAACGGTACAACACGCAGTATCTGACTTGTTCATGCCGTTTTGTGTGTTTCACAACAATTCACCTATTGCAGTTTCGTACCTGCAATAAAACAACACTATTTCGTTAGATGACGTCCTTTTTTGGTGGTTTCACGATGCTACCTAGCTTAAACTAACATAACTTAACCTAACATAACCTTCACACTTCTCTCGTTAGAAAACGTTTTACTCGCTACTTTACAATGCTTTCTACAATATTACGACGGTTCATGCGATTTAACATAAGATATCGCAGTTCCCGACTTGTAATGGTGAAAAACACTGCATCTCACTAAGTGACATTGTTTAATGCGGTTTTACGACGGTTCACATCTTAACCTAACCTTACCTAACCTAACCTTACCTAACCTAACCTAACCTAACCTAACTTAACCTAACCTAACCTAACCTAACTCAACCCAACCCAACCCAAACCAACCTAACCTAACCTAACCTAACCCAACCCAACCCAACCCCACCCAACCCAACCTAACCTAACCTCACCCAACCCAACCCAACCTAAACTAAACTAACCTAAAATTACCTAACCTAACCTAATCTAACCCAACCCAACCCAACCCAACCCAACCCAACCTAACCTAACCTAACCTAACCCAACCTAACCTAACCTAACCTAACCCTACTCAACCCAACCCAACCCAACCCAACCTAACCTAACCTAACCTAACCAAACCTAATCTAACCTAGCCTAACCTAACCTAACCTTACCTAACCTAAAGTAACCTAACCTAACCTAACGTAACCTAACCTAACCTAACCTAACCTAACCCAACCTAACCCAACCCAACCCAACCCAACCCAACCTAACCTAATCCAACCCAAACTAACCTAACCTAACCTAACCTAACCTAACCTAACCTAACCCAACGTAACGACGGTTGCAAGCGCTTTCACATTAGATATCGCAGTTCCCGACTTGTAATTGTGAAAAACACTGCATCTCACTAAGTGACATTGTTTAATGTGGTTTTACGACGGTTCATATCTTAACCTAACCTAACATTCGCACTTGTATCTAAAAACGCTCTAATATACTGTTTCGTTCACAATTACGATATTTGCATAACCTCACAGTTTTTCACCAACTTATTACAGTGCAGAACGCTGTATCTCGCTAAATGACATCATTTTTAAGGTTCCACGATGCTTGCCTGCGCTTTAACGAGAATATCACAACATAGCAGTTTCGCACTTGTAACGGTACAACACGCAGTATTTGGCTTGTTCATGCCGTTTTGTGTGCTTTCACAACATTTCAGCTATCGCACTTTCGTACTCGCAATAAAACAACACTATCTCGTTAGATGACGTCGTTTTTGGTGGTTTCACGACGCTACCTACCTTAAACTAACATAACTCAACCTAACATAACCTTCGCACTTCTATCGTTAGAAAACGTTTTACTCGCTACTTTACAATGCTTTCTACAACATTACGACGGTTTCATGCGATTTAACATATGATATCGCAGTTCTCGACTTGTAATGGTGAAAAACACTGCATCTCACTAAGTGACATTGTTTACTGCGGTTTCACGACGTTTCATATCTTAACCTAACCTAACCTAACCTAACCTTACCTAACCTATTCTAACCTAACGTAACCTAACTTAACCTAACCTAACCTAACCTAACCCAACCCAACCCAACCTAACCTAACCTAACCTAACCTAACTCAACCCAACCCAACCCAACCCCACCAAACCCAACCAAACCTAACCTAACCTAACCTAACCTCAACCTAACCCAACCCAACTCAACCTAACCTCAACTAACCTAAAATTACCTAACCTAACCTAACCTAACCCAACCCAACCCAACCCAACCTAACCTAACCTAACCTAACCCAACCTAACCTAACCTAACGCAACCCAATCCAGCCCAACCCAACCCAACCTAACCTAACCTAACCTAACCAAATCTAACCTAACCTAACCTAACCTAACCTAACCTTACCTAACCTGACGTAACCTAACCTAACCTAACCTAACCCAACCCAACCCAACCCAACCCAACCTAACCTAACCTAACCTAACCTAACCTAACCCAACCTAACGACGGTTGCAAGCGCTTTCACATTAGATATCGCAGTTCCCGACTTGTAAAGGTGAAAAACACTGCATTTCACTAAGTGACATTGTTTAATGCGGTTTTACGACGGTTCATATCTTAACCTAACCTAACATTCGCACTTGTATCTAAAAACGCTCTATTACACTGTTTCGTTCCTAATTACGATATTTGCATAACCTCACAGTTTTTCAGCAACTTATTGCAGTACAGAACGCTGTATCTCGCTAAATGACATCGTTCTTTAAGGTTTCACGATGCTTGCATGCGCTTTAACGAGAATATCACAATATATCAGTTTCGCACTTGTAACGGTACAACACGCAGTACCTGGCTAGTTCATGCCGTTTTGTGTCCTTTCACAATATTTCACCTATCGCAGTTTCGTAGTCACAATCAAACAACACTATCTCGTTAGATGACATCGTTTTTGGTGGTTTCACGACGCTACCTAGCTTAAACTAACTCAACCTAACATAACCTTCGCACTTCTATCGTTAGAAAACGTTTTACTCGCTACTTTACATTGCTTTCTACATCATTACGACGGTTCATGCGATTTAACATAAGATATCGCAGTTCCCGACTTGTAATGGTGAAAAACACTGCATCTCACTAAGTGACATTGTTTAATGCGGTTTTACGACGGTTCACATCTTAACCTAACCTTACCTAACCTAACCTTACCTAACCTAACCTAACCTAACCTAACTTAACCTAACCTAACCTAACCTAACTCGACCCAACCCAACCCAAACCAACCTAACCTAACCTAACCTAACCCAACCCAACCCAACCTAACCTAACCTAACCCAACCCAACCCAACCTAAACTAAACTAACCTAAAATTACCTAACCTAACCTAATCTAACCCAACCCAACCCAACCCAACCCAACCTAACCTAACCTAAC
This sequence comes from Rhipicephalus microplus, assembly GCF_043290135.1. Lineage (NCBI taxonomy): Eukaryota > Metazoa > Arthropoda > Arachnida > Ixodida > Ixodidae > Rhipicephalus > Rhipicephalus microplus. The sequence goes on from NC_134710.1 coordinate 511,504,957, forward strand.
CTAACCCAACCTAACCTAACCTAACCTAACCCTACTCAACCCAACCCAACCCAACCCAACCTAACCTAACCTAACCTAACCAAACCTAATCTAACCTAGCCTAACCTAACCTAACCTTACCTAACCTAAAGTAACCTAACCTAACCTAACGTAACCTAACCTAACCTAACCTAACCTAACCCAACCTAACCCAACCCAACCCAACCCAACCCAACCTAACCTAATCCAACCCAAACTAACCTAACCTAACCTAACCTAACCTAACCTAACCTAACCCAACGTAACGACGGTTGCAAGCGCTTTCACATTAGATATCGCAGTTCCCGACTTGTAATTGTGAAAAACACTGCATCTCACTAAGTGACATTGTTTAATGTGGTTTTACGACGGTTCATATCTTAACCTAACCTAACATTCGCACTTGTATCTAAAAACGCTCTAATATACTGTTTCGTTCACAATTACGATATTTGCATAACCTCACAGTTTTTCACCAACTTATTACAGTGCAGAACGCTGTATCTCGCTAAATGACATCATTTTTAAGGTTCCACGATGCTTGCCTGCGCTTTAACGAGAATATCACAACATAGCAGTTTCGCACTTGTAACGGTACAACACGCAGTATTTGGCTTGTTCATGCCGTTTTGTGTGCTTTCACAACATTTCAGCTATCGCACTTTCGTACTCGCAATAAAACAACACTATCTCGTTAGATGACGTCGTTTTTGGTGGTTTCACGACGCTACCTACCTTAAACTAACATAACTCAACCTAACATAACCTTCGCACTTCTATCGTTAGAAAACGTTTTACTCGCTACTTTACAATGCTTTCTACAACATTACGACGGTTTCATGCGATTTAACATATGATATCGCAGTTCTCGACTTGTAATGGTGAAAAACACTGCATCTCACTAAGTGACATTGTTTACTGCGGTTTCACGACGTTTCATATCTTAACCTAACCTAACCTAACCTAACCTTACCTAACCTAACCTATTCTAACCTAACGTAACCTAACTTAACCTAACCTAACCTAACCTAACCTAACCCAACCCAACCCAACCTAACCTAACCTAACCTAACCTAACTCAACCCAACCCAACCCAACCCCACCAAACCCAACCAAACCTAACCTAACCTAACCTAACCTCAACCTAACCCAACCCAACTCAACCTAACCTCAACTAACCTAAAATTACCTAACCTAACCTAACCTAACCCAACCCAACCCAACCCAACCTAACCTAACCTAACCCAACCCAACCTAACCTAACCTAACGCAACCCAATCCAGCCCAACCCAACCCAACCCAACCCAACCTAACCCAACCCAACCCAACCCAACCCAACCCAACCTAACCTAACCTAACCTAACCTAACCTAACCCAACCTAACGACGGTTGCAAGCGCTTCCACATTAGATATCGCAGTTCCCGACTTGTAAAGGTGAAAAACACTGCATTTCACTAAGTGACATTGTTTAATGCGGTTTTACGACGGTTCATATCTTAACCTAACCTAACATTCGCACTTGTATCTAAAAACGCTCTATTACACTGTTTCGTTCCTAATTACGATATTTGCATAACCTCACAGTTTTTCAGCAACTTATTGCAGTACAGAACGCTGTATCTCGCTAAATGACATCGTTCTTTAAGGTTTCACGATGCTTGCATGCGCTATAACGAGAATATCACAATATATTAGTTTCGCACTTGTAACGGTACAACACGCAGTACCTGGCTAGTTCATGCCGTTTTGTGTCCTTTCACGATATTTCACCTATCGCAAGACCGTAGTCACAATAAAACAACACTATCTCGTTAGATGACGTCGTTTTTGGTGGTTTCACGAAGCTACCTAGCTTAAACTAACTCAACCTTACATAACCTTCGCACTTCTATCGTTAGAAAACGTTTTACTCGCTACTTTACAATGCTTTCTACAACATTACGACGGTTCATGTGATTTAACATAAGATATCGCAGTTCCCGACTTGTAATGGTGAAAAACACTGCATCTCACTAAGTGACATTGTTTATTGCGGTTTTACGACGGTTCATATCTTAACCTAACCTAACATTCGCACTTGTATCTCAAAATGCTCTATTACATTGTTTCGTTCAAAATTACGATATTTTCATGACCTCACAGTTTTCAGCAACATATTGCAGTACAGAAAGATGTATCTCGCTAAATGAAATCGTTCTTTAAGGTTTCACGATGCTTGCATGCGCTTTAACGAGAATATCCCAACATAGCAGTTTCGCACTTGTAACGGAACAACTTGCAGTATTTGGCTTGTTCATGCCGTTTTGTGTGCTTTCACAACATTTCACCTATCGCAGTTTCGTACTCGCAATAAATAAACACTATCTCGTTAGATGCCGTCGCTTTTGGTGGTTTCACGACGCTACCTAGCTTAAACTAACATAACTCAACCTAACATAACCTTCGCACTTCTACCGTTAGAAAACGTTTTACTCGCTACTTTACAATGCTTTCTACAACATTACGAGGGTTTCATGCGATTTAACATAAGATATCGCGGTTCCATACTTGTAATGGTTAAAAACACCGCATCTCACTAAGTGACATTGTTTAATGCGGTTTTACGACGGTTCATATTTTAACCTAACCTAACCTAATCTAACCTTACCTAACCTAACCTAAGCTAACCTAACATAACCTAACTTAACCTAACCTAACCTAACCTAACCCAACCCAACCCAACCCAACCCAACCCAACCTAACCTAACCCAACCCAACCTAACCTAAACTAACCTAAAATTACCTAACCTAACCTAACCTAACCCAACCCAACCTAACCTAACCTAACCTAACCTAACCTAACCCAACCCAACCCAACCCAACCTAACCTAACCTAACTTAACCCAACGTAACCTATCCTAACCTAACCCAACCCAACCCAACCCAACCCAACCTAACCTAACCTAACCTAACAAACCTAACATAACCTAATTTAACCTAACCTAACCTTACCTATTCTAACGTAACCTAACCTAACCTAACCTAACCCAACCTAACCCAACCTAACCCAACCCAACCCAACCCAACCCAAACCAACCCAACCCAACCCAACCCAACCCAACCTAACGACGGTTGCAAGCGCTTTCACAATAGATATCGCAGTTCCCGACTTGTAATGGTGAAAAACACTGCATTTCCCTAAGTGACACTGTTTAATGCGGTTTTACGACGGTTCATATCTTAACCTAGCCTAACATTCGCACTTTATCTAAAAACGCTCTATTACACTGTTTCGTTCACAATTACGATATTTGCATACCCTCACAGTTTTTCACCAACTTATTGCAGTACAGAACGCTGTATCTCGCTAAATGACATCGTTCTTTAAGGTTTCACAATGGTTGCATGCGCTTTAACGAGAATATCACAATATAGCAGTTTCGCACTTGTAACGATACAACACGCAGTAACTGGCTAGTTCGTGCCGTTTTGTGTCCTTTCACAATATTTCACCTATCGCAGTTTCGTACTCGCAATAAATAAACACTATCTCGTTAGATGACGTCGTTTTTGGTGGTTTCACGGCGCTACGTAGCTTCAACTAACTCAACCTTACATAACCTTCGCACTTCTATCGTTAGAAAACGTTTTACTCGCTACTTTACAATGCTTTCTACAATATTACGACGGTTCATGCGATTTAACATAAGATATCGCAGTTCCCGACTTGTAATGGGGAAAAACACTGCATCTCACTAAGTGACATTGTTTAATGCGGTTTTACGACGGTTCATATTTTAACCTAACCTAACCTAACCTAACCTTACCTTACCTAACCTAACCTAACCTAACGTAACTCAACCCAACCCAACCCAACCCAACATAACCTAACCTAACCTAACCTAACCCAACCCAACCCAACCTAACCTAAACTAACCTAAAATTACCTAACCTAACCTAATCTAACCCAACCCAACCCAACCAAACCTAACCTAACCTAACCTAACCCAACCTAACCTAACCTAACCTAACCTAACCTTACCCAACCCAACCCAACCCAACCCAACCTAACCTAACCTAACCTAACCTAACCAAACCTAACCTAACCTAACCTAACCTAACCTTACCTAACCTAACGTAACCTAACCTAACCTAACGTAACCTAACCTAACCTACCCTAACCTAACTCAACCCAACCCAAACCAACCCAACCCAACCCAACCTAACCTAACCTAACCTAACCTAACCCAACCCAACCCCACCCAACCCAACCTAACCTAACCTAACCCAACCCAACCCAACCCAACCCAACCTAACCTAATCCAACCCAAACTAACCTAACCTAACCTAACCTAACCCAACCTAACGACGGTTGCAAGCGCTTTCACATTAGATATCGCAGTTCCCGACTTGTAATGGTGAAAAACACTGCATCTCACTAAGTGACATTGTTAATTGCGGTTTTACGACGGTTCATATTTTAACCTAACCTAACATTCGCACTTGTATCTAAAAACGCTCATTACACTGTTTCGTTCACAATTACGATATTTGCATAACCTCACAGTTTTTCAGCAACCTATTGCAGTACAGAACGCTGTATCTCGCTAAATGACATCGTTCTTTAAGGTTTCACGATGCTTGCATGCGCTTTAACGAGAATATCACAATATAGCAGTTTCACACTTGTAACGGTACAACACGCAGTAACTGGCTAGTTCATGCCGTTTTGTGTCCTTTCACAATATTTCACCTATCGCAGTTTTGTAGTCACAATAAAACAACACTATCTCGTTAGATGACGTCGTTTTTGGTGGTTTCACGACGCTACCTAGCTTAAACTAACTCAACTTAACATAACCTTCGCACTTCTATCGTTAGAAAACGTTTTACTCGCTACTTTACAATGCTTTCTACAACATTACGACGGTTCATGCGATTTAACATAAGATATAACAGTTCCCGACTTGTAATGGTGAAAAACACTGCATCTCACAAAGTGACATTGTTTAATGCGGTTTTACGACGGTTCATATCTTAACCTAACCTTACCTATACTAACGTAAACTAACCTAACCTAACCTAACCCAACCTAACCCAACCCAACCCAACCTAACCTAATCCAACCCAAACCAACGTAACCTAACCTAACCTAACCTAACCCAACCTAACGACGGTTGCAAGCGCTTTCACATTAGATATCGCAGTTCCCGACTTGTAATGGTGAAAAACACTGCATCTCACTAAGTGACATTGTTTAATGCGGTTTTACGACGGTTCATATCTTAGCCTAACCTAACATTCGCACTTGTATATAAAACGCTCATTACACTGTTTCGTTCACAATTACGATATTTGCATAACCTCACAGTTTTTCAGCAACCTATTGCAGTACAGAACGCTGTATCTCGCTAAATTGCATCGTTCTTTAAGGTTTCACGATGCTTGCATGCGCTTTAACGAGAATATCACAATATAGCAGTTTCACACTTGTAACGGTACAACACGCAGTAACTGGCTAGTTCATGCCGTTTTGTGTCCTTTCCCAATATTTCACCTATCGCAGTTTCGTAGTCAATAAAACAACACTATCTCGTTAGATGACGTCGTTTTTGGTGGTTTCACGACGCTACCTAGCTTCAACTAACTCAACCTTACATAACCTTCGCACTTCTATCGTTAGAAAATGTTTTACTCGCTACTTTACAATGCTTTCTACAACTTTACGACGGTTCATGCGATTAACCATAAGATATCGCAGTTCCCGACTTGTAATGGTGAAAAACACTGCATCTCACTAAGTGATTGTTTCATGCGGTTTTACGACGGTTCATATTTTAACCTAACCTAACCTTACCTAACCTAACCTAACCTAACTTAACCTAACCTAACCTAACCCAACCCAACCCAACCTAACCTAACCTAATCTAACTTAACCTAACCCAACCCAACCCAACCCCACCCAACCCAACCTAACCTAACCTAAGCTAACCCAACCCAACCCAACCTAACCTAAACTAACCTAAAATTACCTAACCTAACCTAATCTCACCCAACCCAACCCAACCCAACCAAACCTAACCTAACCTAACCTAACCCAACCTAACCTAACCTAACCTAACCTAACCTAACCCTACCCAACCCAACCCAACCCAACCCAACCTAACCTAACCTAACCTAACCTAACCAAACCTAACCTAACCTAACCTAACCTTACCTAACCTAACGTAACCTAACCTAACCTAACCTAACCTAACGTAACCTAAACTAACCTAACCTAACCTAACTCAACCCAACCCAACCCAACCTAACCTAACCTAACCTAACCCAACCCAACCAACCCCACCCAACCCACCCTAACCTAACCTAACCCAACCTAACCCAACCCAACCCAACCCAACCTAACCTAATCCAACCCAAACTAACCTAACCTAACCTAACCTAACCTAACCCAACCTAACGACGGTTGCAAGCGCTTTCACATTAGATATCGCAGTTCCCGACTTGTAATGGTGAAAAACACTGCATCTCACCAAGTGACATTGTTTAATGCGGTTTTACGACGGTTCATATCTTAACCTAACCTAACATTCGCACTTGTATCTAAAAACGCTGTAATACACTGTTTCGTTCTTAATTACGATATTTGCATAACCTCACAGTTTTTCAGCAACTTATTGCAGTACAGAACGCTGTATCGTCCTAAATGACATCGTTCTTTAAAGTTTCGCGACGCTTGCATGCGCTTTAACGAGAATATCACAATATAGCAGTTTTGCACTTGTAACGGTACAACACGCAGTACCTGGCTAGTTCATGCCGTTTTGTGTCCTTTCACAATATTTCACCTATCGCAGCTTCGTAGTCACAATAAAACGACACTGTCTCGTTAGATGACGTCGTTTTTGGTGGTTTCACGACGCTACCTAGCTTAAACTAACTCAACCTAACATAACCTTCGCACTTCTATCGTTTGAAAACGTTTTACTTGCGACTTTACATTGCTTTCTACAACATTACGACGGTTGCAAGCGCTTTCGTATTAGATATCGCAGTTCCCAACTTGTAATGGTGAAAAACACTGAATCTCACTAAGTGACATTGTTTAATGCGGTTTTACGACGGTTCATATCTTAACCTAACCTAACATTCGCACTTGTATCTGAAAAAGCTCTATTACACTGTTTCGTTCACACTTACGATATTTGCATGACCTCAAAGTTTTTCACCAACTTATTACAGTACAGAACGCTGTATCTCGCTAAATGACATCATTCTTTAAGGTTTCACGATGCTTGCCTGCGCTTTAACGAGAATATCACAACATAGCAGTTTCGCACTTGTAACGGTACAACACGCAGTATTTGGCTTGTTCGTGCCGTTTTGTGTGCTTTCACAATATTTCACCTATCGCAGTTTTGTAGTCACAATAAAACAACACTATCTCGTTAGATGACGTCGTTTTTGGTGGTTTCACGACGCTACCTAGCTTAAACTAACTCAACCTAACATAACCTTCGCACTTCAATCGTTAGAAAACGTTTTACTTGCTACTTTACAATGCTTTCTACAACATTACGACGGTTCATGCGATTTAACATAAGATATAACAGTTCCCGACTTGTAATGGTGAAAAACACTGCATCTCACAAAGTGACATTGTTTAATGCGGTTTTACGACGGTTCATATCTTAACCTAACCTTACCTAACCTAACCTAACATAACATAACCTAACCTAACCTAACCTAACCTAACCTAACCTAACTCAACCCAACCCAACTCAACCCAACCTAACCCAACCTAACCTAACCTAACCTAACCTAATCCAACCCAACCCAACCCCACCCAACCCAACCTAACCTAACCTAACCCAACTTAACCCAACCCAACCCAACCCAACCCAACCTAACCTAATCGAACCCAAACCAACCTAACCTAACCTAACCTAACCTAACCCAACCTAACGACGGTTGCAAGCGCTTTCACATTGGATATCGCAGTTCCCGACTTGTAATGGTGAAAAACACTGCATCTCACTAAGTGACATTGTTTAATGCTGTTTTACGACGGTTCATATCTTAACCTAACCTAACATTCGCACTTGTATCTAAAAACGCTCTATTACACTGTTTCGTTCACAATTACGATATTTGCATAACCTCACAGTTTTCAGCAACTTATTGCAGTACAGAACGCTGTATCTCGCTAAATGACATCGTTCTTTAAGGTTTCACGATGCTTGCATGCGCTTTAACGAGAATATCACAATATAGCAGTTTCGCACTTGTAACGACACAACATGCAGTAACTTGCTAGTTCATGCCGTTTTGTGTCCTTTCCCAATATTTCACCTATCGCAGTTTCGTAGTCAATAAAACAACACTATCTCGTTAGATGACGTCGTTTTTGGTGGTTTCACGACGCTACCTAGCTTCAACTAACTCTACCTTACATAACCTTCGCACTTCTATCGTTAGAAAATGTTTTACTCGCTACTTTACAATGCTTTCTACAACATTACGACGGTTCATGCGATTTAACACAAGATATCGCAGTTCCCGACTTGTAATGGTGAAAAACACTGCATCTCACTAAGTGACATTGTTTCATGCGGTATTACGACGGTTCATATTTTAACCTAACCTAACCTAACCTAACCTAACCTAACCTTACCTAACCTAACCTAACCTAACCTAACTTAACCTAACCTAACCCAACCCAACCCAACCCAACCTAACCTAACCTAATCTAACTTAACCTAATCCAACCCAACCCAACCCCACCCAACCCAACCTAACCTAACCTAACCTAACCCAACCCAACCCAACCTAACCAAACCTAACCTAACCTAACCTAACCCAACCTAACCTAACCTAACCCTACCCAACCCAACCCAACCCAACCCAACCTAACCTAACCTAGCCTAACCTTACCTAACCTAACCTAACGTAACCTAACCTAACCTAACCTAACGTAACCTAACCTAACCTAACCTAACCTAACCTAACCCAACCCAACCCAACCCAACCCAACCCAACCTAACCTAACCTAACCCAACCCAACCCAACCCCACCCAACCCACCCTAACCTAACCTAACCCAACCTAACCCAACCCAACCCAACCAAACCTAACCTAATCCAACCCAAACTAACCTAACCTAACCTAACCTAACCCAACCTAACGACGGTTGCAAGCGCTTTCACATTAGATATCGCAGTTCCCGACTTGTAATGGTGAAAAACACTGCATCTCACCAAGTGACATTGTTTATTGCGGTTTTACGACGGTTCATATCTTAACCTAACCTAACATTCGCACTTGTATCTAAAAACGCTGTAATACACTGTTTCGTTCCTAATTACGATATTTATAACCTCACAGTTTTTCAGCAACTTATTGCAGTACAGAACGCTGTATCGTCCTAAATGACATCGTTCTTTGAAGTTTCACGACGCTTGCATGCGCTTTAACGAGAATATCACAATATAGCAGTTTTGCACTTGTAACGGTACAACACGCAGTACCTGGCTAGTTCATGCCGTTTTGTGTCCTTTCACAATATTTCACCTATCGCAGCTTCGTAGTCACAATAAAACAACACTGTCTCGTTAGATGACGTCGTTTTTGGTGGTTTCACGACGCTACCTAGCTTAAACTAACTCAACCTAACATAACCTTCGCACTTCTATCGTTTGAAAACGTTTTACTTGCTACTTTACATTGCTTTCTACAACATTACGACGGTTGCAAGCGCTTTCATATTAGATATCGCAGTTCCGGACTTGTAATGGTGAAAAACACTGAATCTCACTAAGTGACATTGTTTAATGCGGTTTTACGACGGTTTATATCTTAACCTAACCTAACATTCGCACTTGTATCTGAAAACGCTCTATTACACTGTTTCGTTCACAATTACGATATTTGCATGAACTCACAGTTTTTCACCAACTTATTACAGTACAGAAAGCTGTATCTCGCTAAATGACATCATTCTTTAAGGTTTCACGATGCTTGCCTGCGCTTTAACGAGAATATCACAACATAGCAGTTTCGCACTTGTAACGGTACAACACGCAGTATTTGGCTTGTTCGTGCCGTTTTGTGTGCTTTCACAATATTTCACCTATCGCAGTTTTGTAGTCACAATAAAACAACACTATCTCGTTAGACGACGTCGTTTTTGGTGGTTTCACGACGCTACCTAGCTTAAACTAACTCAACCTAACATAACCTTCGCCCTTCTATCGTTAGAAAACGTTTTACTTGCTACTTTACAACGCTTTCTACAACATTACGACGGTTCATGCGATTTAACATAAGATATAACAGTTCCCGACTTGTAATGGTGAAAAACACTGCATCTCACAAATTGACATTGTTTAATGCGGTTTTACGACGGTTCATATCTTAACCTAACCTAACCTAACCTAACCTAACATAACATAACATAACCTTACCCAACCTAACCTAACCTAACCTAACCTAACTCAACCCAACCCAACTCAACCCAACCCAACCCAACCTAACCTAACCTAACCTAACCTAACCCAACCCAACCCAACCCCACCCAACCCAACCTAACCTAACCTAACCCAACTTAACCCAACCCAACCCAACCCAACCTAACCTAATCGAACCCAAACCAACCTAACCTAACCTAACCTAACCTAACCTAACCCAACCTAACGACGGTTGCAAGCGCTTTCACATTGGATATCGCAGTTCCCGACTTGTAATGGTGAAAAACACTGCATCTCACTAAGTGACATTGTTTAATGCGGTTTTACGACGGTTCATATCTTAACCTAACCTAACATTCGCACTTGTATCTAAAAACGCTCTATTACACTGTTTCGTTCACAATTACGATATTTGCATAACCTCACAGTTTTCAGCAACTTATTGCAGTACAGAACGCTGTATCTCGCTAAATGACATCGTTCTTTAAGGTTTCACGATGCTTGCATGCGCTTTAACGAGAATATCACAATATAGCAGTTTCGCACTTGTAACGATACAACATGCAGTAACTTGCTAGTTCATGCCGTTTTGTGTCCTTTCCCAATATTTCACCTATCGCAGTTTCGTAGTCAATAAAACAACACTATCTCGTTAGATGACGTCGTTTTTGGTGGTTTCATGACGCTACCTAGCTTCAACTAACTCAACCTTACATAACCTTCGCACTTCTATCGTTAGAAAATGTTTTACTCGCTACTTTACAATGCTTTCTACAACATTACGACGGTTTCATGCGATTTAACATATGATATCGCAGTTCTCGACTTGTAATGGTGAAAAACACTGCATCTCACTAAGTGACATTGTTTACTGCGGTTTCACGACGTTTCATATCTTAACCTAACCTAACCTAACCTAACCTTACCTAACCTAACCTATTCTAACCTAACGTAACCTAACTTAACCTAACCTAACCTAACCTAACCTAACCCAACCCAACCCAACCTAACCTAACCTAACCTAACCTAACTCAACCCAACCCAACCCAACCCCACCAAACCCAACCAAACCTAACCTAACCTAACCTAACCTCAACCTAACCCAACCCAACTCAACCTAACCTCAACTAACCTAAAATTACCTAACCTAACCTAACCTAACCCAACCCAACCCAACCCAACCTAACCTAACCTAACCTAACCCAACCTAACCTAACCTAACGCAACCAAATCCAGCCCAACCCAACCCAACCCAACCCAACCTAACCTAACCTAACCTAACCTAACCAAATCTAACCTAACCTAACCTAACCTAACCTAACCTTACCTAACCTGACGTAACCTAACCTAACCTAACCTAACCCAACCCAACCCAACCCAACCCAACCCAACCTAACCTAACCTAACCTAACCTAACCTAACCCAACCTAACGACGGTTGCAAGCGCTTTCACATTAGATATCGCAGTTCCCGACTTGTAAAGGTGAAAAACACTGCATTTCACTAAGTGACATTGTTTAATGCGGTTTTACGACGGTTCATATCTTAACCTAACCTAACATTCGCACTTGTATCTAAAAACGCTCTAGTACACTGTTTCGTTCCTAATTACGATATTTGCATAACCTCACAGTTTTTCAGCAACTTATTGCAGTACAGAACGCTGTATCTCGCTAAATGACATCGTTCTTTAAGGTTTCACGATGCTTGCATGCGCTTTAACGAGAATATCACAATATATTAGTTTCGCACTTGTAACGGTACAACACGCAGTACCTGGCTAGTTCATGCCGTTTTGTGTCCTTTCACGATATTTCACCTATCGCAAGACCGTAGTCACAATAAAACAACACTATCTCGTTAGATGACGTCGTTTTTGGTGGTTTCACGAAGCTACCTAGCTTAAACTAACTCAACCTTACATAACCTTCGCACTTCTATCGTTAGAAAACGTTTTACTCGCTACTTTACAATGCTTTCTACAACATTACGACGGTTCATGTGATTTAACATAAGATATCGCAGTTCCCGACTTGTAATGGTGAAAAACACTGCATCTCACTAAGTGACATTGTTTATTGCGGTTTTACGACGGTTCATATCTTAACCTAACCTAACATTCGCACTTGTATCTCAAAATGCTCTATTACATTGTTTCGTTCAAAATTACGATATTTTCATGACCTCACAGTTTTCAGCAACTTATTGCAGTACAGAAAGATGTATCTCGCTAAATGAAATCGTTCTTTAAGGTTTCACGATGCTTGCATGCGCTTTAACGAGAATATCCCAACATAGCAGTTTCGCACTTGTAACGGAACAACTTGCAGTATTTGGCTTGTTCATGCCGTTTTGTGTGCTTTCACAACATTTCACCTATCGCAGTTTCGTACTCGCAATAAATAAACACTATCTCGTTAGATGCCGTCGCTTTTGGTGGTTTCACGACGCTACCTAGCTTAAACTAACATAACTCAACCTAACATAACCTTCGCACTTCTACCGTTAGAAAACGTTTTACTCGCTACTTTACAATGCTTTCTACAACATTACGAGGGTTTCATGCGATTTAACATAAGATATCGCAGTTCCATACTTGTAATGGTTAAAAACACCGCATCTCACTAAGTGACATTGTTTAATGCGGTTTTACGACGGTTCATATTTTAACCTAACCTAACCTAATCTAACCTTACCTAACCTAACCTAAGCTAACCTAACATAACCTAACTTAACCTAACCTAACCTAACCTAACCCAACCCAACCCAACCCAACCCAACCCAACCCAACCTAACCTAACCTAACCTAACCCAACCCAACCCAACCTAACCTAAACTAACCTAAAATTACCTAACCTAACCTAACCTAACCCAACCCAACCTAACCTAACCTAACCTAACCTAACCCAACCCAACCCAACCCAACCCAACCTAACCTAACCTAACTTAACCCAACGTAACCTATCCTAACCTAACCCAACCCAACCCAACCCAACCCAACCTAACCTAACCTAACCTAACAAACCTAACATAACCTAATTTAACCTAACCTAACCTTACCTATTCTAACGTAACCTAACCTAACCTAACCTAACCCAACCTAACCCAACCTAACCCAACCCAACCCAACCCAACCCAAACCAACCCAACCCAACCCAACCCAACCCAACCTAACGACGGTTGCAAGCGCTTTAACAATAGATATCGCAGTTCCCGACTTGTAATGGTGAAAAACACTGCATTTCCCTAAGTGACACTGTTTAATGCGGTTTTACGACGGTTCATATCTTAACCTAGCCTAACATTCGCACTTTATCTAAAAACGCTCTAATACACTGTTTCGTTCACAATTACGATATTTGCATACCCTCACAGTTTTTCACCAACTTATTGCAGTACAGAACGCTGTATCTCGCTAAATGACATCGTTCTTTAAGGTTTCACAATGCTTGCATGCGCTTTAACGAGAATATCACAATATAGCAGTTTCGCACTTGTAACGATACAACACGCAGTAACTGGCTAGTTCGTGCCGTTTTGTGTCCTTTCACATTATTTCACCTATCGCAGTTTCGTACTCGCAATAAATAAACACTATCTCGTTAGATGACGTCGTTTTTGGTGGTTTCACGGCGCTACGTAGCTTCAACTAACTCAACCTTACATAACCTTCGCACTTCTTTCGTTAGAAAACGTTTTACTCGCTACTTTACAATGCTTTCTACAATATTACGACGGTTCATGCGATTTAACATAAGATATCGCAGTTCCCGACTTGTAATGGGGAAAAACACTGCATCTCACTAAGTGACATTGTTTAATGCGGTTTTACGACGGTTCATATTTTAACCTAACCTAACCTAACCTAACCTTACCTTACCTAACCTAACCTAACCTAACTCAACCCAACCCAACCCAACCCAACCTAACCTAACCTAACCTAACCTAACCCAACCCAACCCAACCTAACCTAAACTAACCTAAAATTACCTAACCTAACCTAATCTAACCCAACCCAACCCAACCCAACCAAACCTAACCTAACCTAACCTAACCCAACCTAACCTAACCTAACCTAACCTAACCTTACCCAACCCAACCCAACCCAACCCAACCTAACCTAACCTAACCTAACCAAACCTAACCTAACCTAACCTAACCTAACCTTACCTAACCTAACGTAACCTAACCTAACCTAACGTAACCTAACCTAACCTACCCTAACCTAACTCAACCCAACCCAAACCAACCCAACCCAACCCAACCTAACCTAACCTAACCTAACCTAACCCAACCCAACCCCACCCAACCCAACCTAACCTAACCTAACCCAACCCAACCCAACCCAACCCAACCTAACCTAATCCAACCCAAACTAACCTAACCTAACCTAACCCAACCCAACCTAACGACGGTTGCAAGCACTTTCACATTAGATATCGCAGTTCCCGACTTGTAATGGTGAAAAACACTGCATCTCACTAAGTGACATTGTTAATTGCGGTTTTACGACGGTTCATATTTTAACCTAACCTAACATTCGCACTTGTATCTAAAAACGCTCATTACACTGTTTCGTTCACAATTACGATATTTGCATAACCTCACAGTTTTTCAGCAACCTATTGCAGTACAGAACGCTGTATCTCGCTAAATGACATCGTTCTTTAAGGTTTCACGATGCTTGCATGCGCTTTAACGAGAATATCACAATATAACAGTTTCACACTTGTAACGGTACAACACGCAGTAACTGGCTAGTTCATGCCGTTTTGTGTCCTTTCACAATATTTCACCTATCGCAGTTTTGTAGTCACAATAAAACAACACTATCTCGTTAGATGACGTCGTTTTTGGTGGTTTCACGACGCTACCTAGCTTAAACTAACTCAACTTAACATAACCTTCGCACTTCTATCGTTAGAAAACGTTTTACTCGCTACTTTACAATGCTTTCTACAACATTACGACGGTTGATGCGATTTAACACAAGATATCGCAGTTCCCGACTTGTAATGGTGAAAAACACTGCATCTCACTAAGTGACATTGTTTCATGCGGTATTACGACGGTTCATATTTTAACCTAACCTAACCTAACCTAACCTAACCTTACCTAACCTAACCTAACCTAACTTAACCTAACCTAACCCAACCCAACCCAACCCAACCTAACCTAACCTAATCTAATTTAACCTAATCCAACCCAACCCAACCCCACCCAACCCAACCTAACCTAACCTAACCTAACCTAACCCAACCCAACCCAACCTAACCAAACCTAACCTAACCTAACCTAACCCAACCTAACCTAACCTAACCCTACCCAACCCAACCCAACCCAACCCAACCTAACCTAACCTAACCTAACCTAACCTAACCTTACCTAACCTAACGTAACCTAACCTAACCTAACCTAACGTAACCTAACCTAACCTAAGCTAACCTAACCCAACCCAACCCAACCCAACCCAACCTAACCTAACCTAACCCAACCCAACCCAACCCCACCCAACCCAACCTAACCTAACGTAACCCAACTTAACCCAACCCAACCCAACCCAACCTAACCTAATCGAACCCAAACCAACCTAACCTAACCTAACCTAACCTAACCTAACCCAACCTAACGACGGTTGCAAGCGCTTTCACATTGGATATCGCAGTTCCCGACTTGTAATGGTGAAAAACACTGCATCTCACTAAGTGACATTGTTTAATGCGGTTTTACGACGGTTCATATCTTAACCTAACCTAACATTCGCACTTGTATCTAAAACGCTCTATTACACTGTTTCGTTCACAATTACGATATTTGCATAACCTCACAGTTTTCAGCAACTTATTGCAGTACAGAACGCTGTATCTCGCTAAATGACATCGTTCTTTAAGGTTTCACGATGCTTGCATGCGCTTTAACGAGAATATCACAATATAGCAGTTTCGCACTTGTAACGATACAACATGCAGTAACTTGCTAGTTCATGCCGTTTTGTGTCCTTTCCCAATATTTCACCTATCGCAGTTTCGTAGTCAATAAAACAACACTATCTCGTTAGATGACGTCGTTTTTGGTGGTTTCACGACGCTACCTAGCTTCAACTAACTCAACCTTACATAACCTTCGCACTTCTATCGTTAGAAAATGTTTTACTCGCTACTTTACAATGCTTTCTACAACATTACGACGGTTCATGCGATTTAACATAAGATATCGCAGTTCCCGACTTGTAATGGTGAAAAACACTGCATCTCACTAAGTGACATTGTTTAATGCGGTTTTACGACGGTTCATATTTTAACCCAACCCAACCCAACCAAACTTAACCTAACCTAACCTAACCCAACCTAACCTAACCTAACCTAACCCTACCCAACCCAACCCAACCCAACCCAACCTAACCTAACCTAACCTAACCTTACCTAACCTAACCTTCCCTAACCTAACCTAACGTAACCTAACCTAACCTAACCTAACTCAACCCAACCCAACCCAACCCAACCCAACCCAACCTAACCTAACCTAACCCAACCCAACCCAACCCCACCCAACCCACCCTAACCTAACCTAACCCAACCTAACCCAACCCAACCCAACCCAACCCAACCTAACCTAATCCAACCCAAACTAACCTAACCTAACCTAACCTAACCTAACCCAACCTAACGACGGTTGCAAGCGCTTTCACATTAGATATCGCAGTTCCCGACTTGTAATGGTGAAAAACACTGCATCTCACCAAGTGACATTGTTTAATGCGGTTTTATGACGGTTCATATCTTAACCTAACCTAACATTCGCACTTGTATCTAAAAACGCTGTAATACACTGTTTCGTTCTTAATTATGATATTTGCATAACCTCACAGTTTTTCAGCAACTTATTGCAGTACAGAACGCTGTATCGTCCTAAATGACATCGTTCTTTAAAGTTTCACGACGCTTGCATGCGCTTTAACGAGAATATCACAATATAGCAGTTTTGCACTTGTAACGGTACAACACGCAGTACCTGGCTAGTTCATGCCGTTTTGTGTCCTTTCACAATATTTCACCTATCGCAGCTTCATAGTCACAATAAAACAACACTGTCTCGTTAGATGACGTCGTTTTTGGTGGTTTCACGACGCTACCTAGCTTAAACTAACTCAACCTAACATAACCTTCGCACTTCTATCGTTTGAAAACGTTTTACTTGCTACTTTACATTGCTTTCTACAACATTACGACGGTTGCAAGCGCTTTCATATTAGATATCGCAGTTCCCGACTTGTAATGGTGAAAAACACTGAATCTCACTAAGTGACATTGTTTAATGCGGTTTTACGACGGTTCATATCTTAACCTAACCTAACATTCGCACTTGTAACTGAAAACGCTCTATTACACTGTTTCGTTCACAATTACGATATTTGCATGACCTCACAGTTTTTCACCAACTTATTACAGTACAGAACGCTGTATCTCGCTAAATGACATCATTCTTTAAGGTTTCACGATGCTTGCCTGCGCTTTAACGAGAATATCACAACATAGCAGTTTCGCACTTGTAACGGTACAACACGCAGTATTTGGCTTGTTCGTGCCGTTTTGTGTGCTTTCACAATATTTCACCTATCGCAGTTTTGTAGTCACAATAAAACAACACTATCTCGTTAGATGACGTCGTTTTTGGTGGTTTCACGACGCTACCTAGCTTAAACTAACTCAACCTAACATAACCTTCGCACTTCTATCGTTAGAAAACGTTTTACTTGCTACTTTACAATGCTTTCTACAACATTACGACGGTTCATGCGATTTAACATAAGATATAACAGTTCCCGACTTGTAATGGTGAAAAACACTGCATCTCACAAAGTGACATTGTTTAATGCGGTTTTACGACGGTTCATATCTTAACCTAACCTAACCTAACCTAACATAACATAACATAACCTTACCTAACCTAACCTAACCTAACCTAACTCAACCCAACCCAACTCAACCCAACCCAACCCAACCCAACCTAACCTAACCTAACCTAACCTAACCCAACCAAACCCAACCCCACCCAACCCAACCTAACTTAACCTAACCCAACTTAACCCAACCCAACCCAACCCAACCCACCCTAACCTAATCGAACCCAAACCAACCTAACCTAACCTAACCTAACCCAACCTAACGACGGTTGCAAGTGCTTTCACATTGGATATCGCAGTTCCCGACTTGTAATGGTGAAAAACACTGCATCTCACTAAGTGACATTGTTTAATGCGGTTTTACGACGGTTCATATCTTAACCTAACCTAACAATCGCACTTGTATCTAAAAACGCTCTATTACACTGTTTCGTTCACAATTACGATATTTGCATAACCTCACAGTTTTCAGCAACTTATTGCAGTACAGAACGCTGTATCTCGCTAAATGACATCGTTCTTTAAGGTTTCACGATGCTTGCATGCGCTTTAACGAGAATATCACAATATAGCAGTTTCGCACTTGTAACAATACAACATGCAGTAACTTGCTAGTTCTTGCCGTTTTGTGTCCTTTCCCAATATTTCACCTATCGCAGTTTCGTAGTCAATAAAACAACACTATCTCGTTAGATGACGTCGTTTTTGGTGGTTTCACGACGCTACCTAGCTTCAACTAACTCAACCTTACATAACCTTCGCACTTCTATCGTTAGAAAATGTTTTACTCGCTACTTTACAATGCTTTCTACAACATTACGACTGTTCATGCGATTTAACACAAGATATCGCAGTTCCTGACTTGTAATGGTGAAAAACACTGCATCTCACTAAGTGACATTGTTTATTGCGGTTTTACGACGGTTCATATTTTAACCTAACCTAACCTAACCTTACCTAACCTAACCTAACCTAACTTAACCTAACCTAACCTAACCCAACCCAACCCAACCCAACCTAACCTAACCTAGTCTAACTTAACCTAACCCAACCCAACCCAACCCCACCCAACCCAACCTAACCTAACCTAACCTAACCTAACCCAACCCAACCTAACCTAAACTAACCTAAAATTACCTAACCTAACCTAATCTAACCCAACCCAACCCAACCAAACCTAACCTAACCTAACCTAACCCAACCTAACCTAACCTAACCTAACCTAACCCTACCCAACCCAACCCAACCCAACCCAACCTAACCTAACCTAACCTAACCAAACCAAACCTAACCTAACCTAACCTAACCTTACCTAACCTAATGTAACCTAACCTAACCTAACCTAACCTAACGTAACCTAACCTAACCTAACCTAACCTAACTCAACCCAACCCAACCCAACCCAACCCAACCCAACCTAACCTAACCTAACCTAACCCAACCTAACCCAACCCAACCCAACCCAACCCAACCTAACCTAATCCAACCCAAACTAACCTAACCTAACCTAACCTAACCTAACCCAACCTAACGACGGTTGCAAGCGCTTTCACATTAGATATCGCAGTTCCCGACTTGTAATGGTTAAAAACACTGCATCTCACCAAGTGACATTGTTTAATGCGGTTTTACGATGGTTCATATCTTAACCTAACCTAACATTCGCACTTGTATCTGAAAACGCTGTAATACACTGTTTCGTTCATAATTACGATATTTGCATAACCTCACAGTTTTTCAGCAACTTATTGCAGTACAGAACGCTGTATCGTCCTAAATGACATCGTTCTTTAAAGTTTCACGACGCTTGCATGTGCTTTAACGAGAATATCACAATATAACAGTTTTGCACTTGTAACGGTACAACACGCAGTACCTGGCTAGTTCATGCCGTTTTGTGTCCTTTCACAATATTTCACCTATCGCAGCTTCGTAGTCACAATAAAACAACACTGTCTCGTTAGATGACGTCGTTTTTGGTGGTTTCACGACGCTACCTAGCTTAAACTAACTCAACCTAACATAACCTTCGCACTTCTATCGTTTGAAAACGTTTTACTTGCTACTTTACATTGCTTTCTACAACATTTCGACGGTTGCAAGCGCTTTCATATTAGATATCGCAGTTCCCGACTTGTAATGGTGAAAAACACTGAATCTCACTAAGTGACATTGTTTAATGCGGTTTTACGACGGTTCATATCTTAACCTAACCTAACATTCGCACTTGTATCTGAAAACGCTCTATTACACTGTTTCGTTCACAATTACGATATTTGCATGACCTCACAGTTTTTCACCAACTTATTACAGTACAGAACGCTGTATCTCGCTAAATGACATCGTTCTTTAAGGTTTCACGATGCTTGCATGCGCTTTAACGAGAATATCACAATATAGCAGTTTCGCACTTGTAACAATACAACATGCAGTAACTTGCTAGTTCTTGCCGTTTTGTGTCCTTTCCCAATATTTCACCTATCGCAGTTTCGTAGTCAATAAAACAACACTATCTCGTTAGATGACGTCGTTTTTGGTGGTTTCACGACGCTACCTAGCCTAAACCAACTCAACCTAACATAACCTTCGCACTTCTATCTTTAGAAAACGTTTCACTCGCTACTTTACAATGCTTTTTACAACATTACGACGGTTCATGCGATTTAACATAAGATATAACAGTTCCCGACTTGTAATGGTGAAAAACACTGCATCTCACAAAGTGATATTGTTTAATGCGGTTTTACGACGGTTCATATCTAAACCTAACCTAACCTAACCTAACATAACCTAACCTAACCTAACCTAACCTAACCTAACTCAACCCAACCCAACCCAACCCAACCCAACCTAACCTAACTAACCTAACCTAACCTAACCCAACCCAACCCAACCCCACCCAACCCAACCTAACCTAACCTAACCCAACTTAACCCAACCCAACCCAACCCAACCCAACCTAACCTAATCGAACCCAACCTAACCTAACCTAACCTAACCTAACCTAACCCAACCTAACGACGGTTGCAAGCGCTTTCACATTGGATATCGCAGTTCCCGACTTGTAATGGTGAAAAACACTGCATCTCACTAAGTGACATTGTTTAATGCGGTTTTACGACGGTTCATATCTTAACCTAACCTAACATTCGCACTTGTATCTAAAAACGCTCTATTACACTGTTTCGTTCACAATTACGATATTTGCATAACCTCACAGTTTTTTACCAACCTATTGCAGTACAGAACGCTGTATCTCGCTAAATGACATCGTTCTTTAAGGTTTCACGATGCTTGCATACGCTTTAATGAGAACATCACAATATAGCAGTTTCGCACTTGTAACGATACAACATGCAGTAACTTGCTAGTTCATGCCGTTTTGTGTCCTTTCCCAATATTTCACCTATCGCAGTTTCGTAGTCAATAAAACAACACTATCTCGTTAGATGACGTCGTTTTTGGTGGTTTCACGACGCTACCTAGCTTCAACTAACTCAACCTTACATAACCTTCGCACTTCTATCGTTAGAAAATGTTTTACTCGCTACTTTACAATGCTTTCTACAACATTACGACGGTTCATGCGATTTAACATAAGATATCGCAGTTCCCGACTTGTAATGGTGAAAAACACTGCATCTCACTAAGTGATTGTTTCATGCGGTTTTACGACGGTTCATATTTTAACCTAACCTAACCTTACCTAACCTAACCTAACCTAACTTAACCTAACCTAACCTTACCTAACCTAACCTAACCTAACTTAACCTAACCTAACCTAACCCAACCCAACCCAACCCAACCTAACCTAACCTAGTCTAACTTAACCTAACCCAACCCAACCCAACCCCACCCAACCCAACCTAACCTAACCTAACCTAACCTAACCCAACCCAACCCAACCTAACCTAAACTAACCTAAAATTACCTAACCTAACCTAATCTAACCCAACCCAACCCAACCAAACCTAACCTAACCTAACCTAACCCAACCTAACCTAACCTAACCTAACCTAACCCTACCCAACCCAACCCAACCCAACCCAACCTAACCTAACCTAACCTTACCAAACCAAACCTAACCTAACCTAACCTAACCTTACCTAACCTAATGTAACCTAACCTAACGTAACCTAACCTAACCTAACCTAACCTAACTCAACCCAACCCAACCCAACCCAACCCAACCTAACCTAACCTAACCTAACCCAACCTAACCCAACCCAACCCAACCCAACCCAACCTAACCTAATCCAACCCAAACTAACCTAACCTAACCTAACCTAACCTAACCCAACCTAACGACGGTTGCAAGCGCTTTCACATTAGATATCGCAGTTCCCGACTTGTAATGGTTAAAAACACTGCATCTCACCAAGTGACATTGTTTAATGCGGTTTTACGACGGTTCATATCTTAACCTAACCTAACATTCGCACTTGTATCTGAAAACGCTGTAACACACTGTTTCGTTCATAATTACGATATTTGCATAACCTCACAGTTTTTCAGCAACTTATTGCAGTACAGAACGCTGTATCGTCCTAAATGACATCGTTCTTTAAAGTTTCACGACGCTTGCATGCGCTTTAACTAGAATATCACAATATAACAGTTTTGCACTTGTAACGGTACAAAACGCAGTACCTGGCTAGTTCATGCCGTTTTGTGTCCTTTCACAATATTTCACCTATCGCAGCTTCGTAGTCACAATAAAACAACACTGTCTCGTTAGATGACGTCGTTTTTGGTGGTTTCACGACGCTACCTAGCCTAAACTAACTCAACCTAACATAACCTTCACACTTCTATCTTTAGAAAACGTTTTACTCGCTACTTTACAATGCTTTTTACAACATTACGACGGTTCATGCGATTTAACATAAGATATAACAGTTCCCGACTTGTAATGGTGAAAAACACTGCATCTCACAAAGTGACATTGTTTAATGCGGTTTTACGACGGTTCATATCTAAACCTAACCTAACCTAACCTAACATAACCTAACCTAACCTAACCTAACCTAACCTAACTCAACCCAACCCAACCCAACCCAACCCAACCTAACCTAACTAACCTAACCTAACCTAACCCAACCCAACCCAACCCCACCCAACCCAACCTAACCTAACCTAACCCAACTTAACCCAACCCAACCCAACCCAACCCAACCTAACCTAATCGAACCCAACCTAACCTAACCTAACCTAACCTAACCCAACCTAACGACGGTTGCAAGCGCTTTCACATTGGATATCGCAGTTCCCGACTTGTAATGGTGAAAAACACTGCATCTCACTAAGTGACATTGTTTAATGCGGTTCTACGACGGTTCATATCTTAACCTAACCTAACATTCGCACTTGTATCTAAAAACGCTCTATTACACTGTTTCGTTCACAATTACGATATTTGCATAACCTCACAGTTTTTTACCAACCTATTGCAGTACAGATTGCTGTATCTCGCTAAATGACATCGTTCTTTAAGGTTTCACGATGCTTGCATACGCTTTAATGAGAACATCACAATATAGCAGTTTCGCACTTGTAACGATACAACATGCAGTAACTTGCTAGTTCATGCCGTTTTGTGTCCTTTCCCAATATTTCACCTATCGCAGTTTCGTAGTCAATAAAACAACACTATCTCGTTAGATGACGTCGTTTTTGGTGGTTTCACGACGCTACCTAGCTTCAACTAACTCAACCTTACATAACCTTCACACTTCTATCGTTAGAAAATATTTTACTCGCTACTTTACAATGCTTTATTTATTTATTTATTTATTTAGGAATACTGCAGGCCTTAATAGGCCCAGGCAGGAGGGGAAAAGTACGAACAAAAGTTCAAAGTCTGCAAATATCAAGAATATATACAAGTAGGATCTATACAAAGCAACAACAAAGTGAATCTACTAACAAGTAAATGAGCACTAAAAGAAATGTGATACAAAGAAAAATAATATACCATATGAGAAGATAAACAATACAGAACTATCTAATCAATGTACAAAGGAGTTAGTAAAATACTGGATCACTGTATTGAAAGAGGAAGGGCTAGATCTAAGATGAAATGGATGCGATAGAGTCGGTGTTGCTGAGTGTACTAAGAGGTAGGCTGTTCCAGTCGGCTACTGTTCGAGGAAAAAAGGAATACTTAAAAATGTTGGTTCTGGTATTGTAAGGCGTTAATGTGGCAGAGTGGCGATGTCTTGTTCGGCGAGCAGTGAGAGGCTTTATGTAAGGTTCAGGAGAAAGAGACAATTTATTTTTATACAGTAAGAATAGAAATTTAAGCCTGTGAATTTTCTTCTTAGTTGCAAGGACTGAATGTTGTGTTAGGCCATTAGGTCACTTGGAGAGTCACTGGTGCGATATTTGGAGAAGATGAATCTTACTGCTTTACGTTGGATCCTTTCTAGCGCATCGATGTTAGTTTTAGTGTAAGGATCCCATACGATAGCTGCATATTCAAGTTTAGGACGGACAAGAGAGGTATAAGCGGTTGTACGGGTCTCGGGAGGAGCATGTTTTAATTTGTGTCTGAGGTAGCAGAGTTTTTTGAAGGCTGAGTCGCAAAGGTGAGAGATGTGGGAGTTCCAACTGAGATTATTAGTTATGATGACACCCAGGTACTTATATTCATCAACCTCTGTAAGAGGCATGGATGCAAGATTATACGTAAACGAAAGTTTATTAATTTTTTTGGTGATTTTCATAAATACTGTTTTATCAATATTAAGCTGCATGTCCCAGCATTCGCACCATGTTAAAATTTTTTGAAGGTTAGAGTTTAGGGTGAGTTGGTCTTGCTGGCAGGTAATTTCGTTAAAGAGTAAGCAGTCATCAGCGAATAATTTTATCTGTACAGGTTCAGTAATAGAGTCAACTATGTCATTAATGTATATATTAAACAATAAAGGTCCAAGAACACTTCCTTGGGGAACTCCAGAAGTAACAGCAAGGTCACTCGAACAGCAATTATCAATTGCAACAAATTGCCTACGGTTAGTGAGGTAAGCAGAAATCCAATTTACTAGGTATGAGGGAACGTCCACATGAACAAGTTTTTCGATTAGTTTCGCGTGTGACACGAGATCAAACGCCTTCCTAAAATCCAGAAATATGATGTCAGTTTGTCCTGATTTGTCGACAACGCTAGCGAGACTGTGAATTACAGTAGTTAATTGGGTTACAGTGGAGAGGCCCTTCCTAAATCCATGCTGCATAGGAGTTAAAATAGCTCGATCATCAAGAAACCTAGTGATTTCGTTAGCAATAATGTGTTCTAAAAGTTTACAACAAGAGGAGTCTAAAAGTCTACAACATCAAGACGGTTCATGCGATTTAACATAAGATATCGCAGTTCCCGACTTGTAATGGTGAAAAACACTGCATCTCACTAAGTGACATTGTTTAATGCGGTTTTACGACGGTTCATATTTTAACCTAACCTAACCTAACCTAACCTTACCTAACCTAACCTAACTTAACCTAACCTAACCTAACCCAACCCAACCCAACCTAACCTAACCTAATCTAACTTAACCTAACCCAACTCAACCCAACCCCACCCAACCCAACCTAACCTAACCTAACCTAACCCAACCCAACCCAACCTAACCTAAACTAACGTAAAATTACCTAACCTAACCTAATCTAACCCAACCCAACCCAACCAAACCTAACCTAACTTAACCTAACCCAACCTAACCTAACCTAACCTAACCTAACCCTACCCAACCCAACCCAACCCAACCTAACCTAACCTAACCTAACCTAACCAAACCTAACCTAACCTAACCTAACCTTACCTAACCTAACGTAACCTAACCTAACCTAACCTAACCTAACCTAACTCAATCCAACCCAACCCAACCCAACCCAACCTAACCTAACCTAACCTAACCCAACCCAACCCACCCTAACCTAACCTAACCCAACCTAACCCAACCCAACCCAACCTAACCTAATCCAACCCAAACTAACCTAACCTAACCTAACCTAACCCAACCTAACGACGGTTGCAAGCGCTTTCACATTAGATATCGCAGTTCCCGACTTGTAATGGTGAAAAACACTGCATCTCACCAAGTGACATTGTTTAATGCGGTTTTACGACGGTTCATATCTTAACCTAACCTAACATTCGCACTTGTATCTAAAAACGCTGTAATACACTGTTTCGTTCATAATTACGATATTTGCATAACCTCACAGTTTTTCAGCAACTTAATGCAGTACAGAACGCTGTATCGTCCTAAATGACATCGTTCTTTAAAGTTTCACGACGCTTGCATGCGCTTTAACGAGAATATCACAATACAGCAGTTTTGCACTTGTAACGGTACAACACGCAGTACCTGGCTAGTTCATGCCGTTTTGTGTCCTTTCACAATATTTCACCTATCGCAGCTTCATAGTCACAATAAAACAACACTGTCTCGTTAGATGACGTCGTTTTTGGTGGTTTCACGACGCTACCTAGCTTAAACTAACTCAACCTAACATAACCTTCGCACTTCTATCGTTTGAAAACGTTTTACTTGCTACTTTACATTGCTTTCTTCAACATTACGATGGTTGCAAGCGCTTTCATATTAGATATCGCAGTTCCCGACTTGTAATGGTGAAAAACACTGAATCTCACTAAGTGACATTGTTTAATGCGGTTTTACGACGGTTCATATCTTAACCTAACCTAACATTCGCACTTGTATCTGAAAACGCTCTATTACACTGTTTCGTTCACAATTACGATATTTGCATGACCTCACAGTTTTTCACCAACTTATTACAGTACAGAACGCTGTATCTCGCTAAATGACATTATTCTTTAAGGTTTCACGATGCTTGCCTGCGCTTTAACGAGAATATCACAACATAGCAGTTTCGCACTTGTAATGGTACAACACGCAGTATTTGGCTTGTTCGTGCCGTTTGGTGTGCTTTCACAATATTTCACCTATCGCAGTTTTGTAGTCACAATAAAACAACACTGTCTCGTTAGATGACGTCGTTTTGGTGGTTTCACGAAGCTACCTAGCTTAAACTAACTCAACCTAACATAACCTTCGCACTTCTATCGTTTGAAAACGTTTTACTTGCTACTTTACATTGCTTTCTACAACATTACGACCGTTGCAAGCGCTTTCATATTAGATATCGCAGTTCCCGACTTGTAATGGTGAAAAACACTGAATCTCACTAAGTGACATTGTTTAATGCGGTTTTACGACGGTTCATATCTTAACCTAACCTAACCTAACCTAACCTAACTTTACCTAACCTAACCTAACTTAACCTAACCTAACCTAACCCAACCCAACCCAACCCAACCCAACCTAACCTAACCTAATCTAACTTAACCTAACCCAACCCAACCCAACCCCACCCAACCCAACCTAACGTAACCTAACCTAACCTAACCCAACCCAACCCAACCTAACCTAAACTAACCTAAAATTACCTAACCTAACCTAATCTAAACCAACCCAACCCAACCCAACCAAACCTAACCTAACCTAACCTAACCCAACCCTACCCAACCCAACCCAACCCAACCCAACCTAACCTACCCTAACCTAACCTAACCAAACCTAACCTAACCTAACCTAACGTAACCTAACCTAACCTAACCTAACCTAACGTAACCTAACCTAACCTAACCTAACCTAACCTAACCTAACTCAACCCAACCCAACCCAACCCAACCCAACCTAACCTAACCTAACCTAACCTAACCCAACCCAACCCAGCTCCACTCAACCCACCCTAACCTAACCTAACCCAACCTAACCCAACCCAACCCAACCCAACCTAACCTAATCCAACCCAAACTAACCTAACCTAACCTAACCTA
Organism: Rhipicephalus microplus; assembly: GCF_043290135.1. NCBI lineage: Eukaryota > Metazoa > Arthropoda > Arachnida > Ixodida > Ixodidae > Rhipicephalus > Rhipicephalus microplus. The sequence continues at coordinate 511,533,191 of NC_134710.1, forward strand.
ACCTAACCCAACCTAACGACGGTTGCAAGCGCTTTCACATTAGATATCGCAGTTCCCGACTTGTAATGGTTAAAAACACTGCATCTCACCAAGTGACATTGTTTAATGCGGTTTTACGACGGTTCATATCTTAACCTAACCTAATATTCGCACTTGTATCTGAAAACGCTGTAATACACTGTTTCGTTCATAATTACGATATTTGCATAACCTCACAGTTTTTCAGCAACTTATTGCAGTACAGAACGCTGTATCGTCCTAAATGACATCGTTCTTTAAAGTTTCACGACGCTTGCATGCGCTTTAACGAGAATATCACAATATAACAGTTTTGCACTTGTAACGGTACAACACGCAGTACCTGGCTTGTTCATGCCGTTTTGTGTCCTTTCACAATATTTCACCTATCGCAGCTTCGTAGTCACAATAAAACAACACTGTCTCGTTAGATGACGTCGTTTTTGGTGGTTTCACGAAGCTACCTAGCTTAAACTAACTCAACCTAACATAACCTTCGCACTTCTATCGTTTGAAAACGTTTTACTTGCTACTTTACATTGCTTTCTACAACATTACGACGGTTGCAAGCGCTTTCATATTAGATATCGCAGTTCCCGACTTGTAATGGTGAAAAACACTGAATCTCACTAAGTGACATTGTTTAATGCGGTTTTACGACGGTTCATATCTTAACCTAACCTAACATTCGCACTTGTATCTGAAAACGCTCTATTACACTGTTTCGTTCACAATTACGATATTTGCATGACCTCACAGTTTTTCACCAACTTATTACAGTACAGAACGCTGTATCTCGCTAAATGACATCATTCTTTAAGGTTTCACGATGCTTGCCTGCGCTTTAACGAGAATATCACAACATAGCAGTTTCGCACTTGTAACGGTACAACACGCAGTATTTGGCTTGTCCGTGCCGTTTTGTGTCCTTTCACAACATTTCAGCAAACGCAGTTTTGTACTCGCAATAAAACAACACTATCTCGTTAGATGACGTCGTTTTTGGTGGTTTCACGACGCTACCTAGCCTAAACTAACTCAACCTAACATAACCTTCGCACTTCTATCTTTAGAAAACGTTTTACTCGCTACTTTACAATGCTTTTTACAACATTACGACGGTTCATGCGATTTAACATAAGATATAACAGTTCCCGACTTGTAATGGTGAAAAACCCTGCATCTCACAAAGTGACATTGTTTAATGCGGTTTTACGACGGTTCATATCTAAACCTAACCTAACCTAACCTAACATAACCTAACCTAACCTAACCTAACTCAACCCAACCCAACCCAACCTAACCTAACTAACCTAACCTAACCTAACCCAACCCAACCCCACCCAACCCAACCTAACCTAACCCAACTTAACCCAACCCAACCCAACCCAACCCAACCTAACCTAATCGAACCCAACCTAACCTAACCTAACCTAACCTAACCCAACCTAACGACGGTTGCAAGCGCTTTCACATTGGATATCGCAGTTCCCGACTTGTAAAGGTGAAAAACACTGCATCTCACTAAGTGACATTGTTTAATGCGGTTTTACGACGGTTCATATCTTAACCTAACCTAACATTCGCACTTGTATCTAAAAACCCTCTATTACACTGTTTCGTTCACAATTACGATATTTGCATAACCTCACAGTTTTCAGCAACTTATTGCAGTACAGAACGCTGTATCTCGCTAAATGACATCGTTCTTTAAGGTTTCACGATGCTTGCATGCGCTTTAACGAGCATATCACAATATAGCAGTTTCGCACTTGTAACGATACAACGCGCAGTAACTGGCTAGTTCATGCCGTTTTGTGTCCTTTCACAATATTTCACCTATCGCAGTTTCGTAGTCAATAAAACAACACTATCTCGTTAGATGACGTCGTTTTTGGTAGTTTCACGACGCTACGTAGCTTCAACTAACTCAACCTTACATAACCTTCGCACTTCTATCGTTAGAAAACGTTTTACTCGCTACTTTACAAAGCTTTCTACAACATTACGACGGTTCATGCGATTTAACATAAGATATCGCAGTTCCCGACTTGTAATGGTGAAAAACACTGCATCTGACTAAGTGACATTGTTTAATGCGGTTTTACGACGGTTCATAGTTTAACCTAACCTAACCTAACCTAACCTTACCTTACCTAACCTAACCTAACCTAACCTAACCTAACTCAACCCAACCCAACCCAACCTAACCTAACCTAACCTAACTTAACCTGACCCAACCCAACCCAACCCCACCCAACCCAACCTAACCTAACCTAACCTAACCCAACCCAACCCAACCTAACCTAAACTAACCTAAAATTACCTAACCTAACCTAATCTAACCCAACCCAATCCAACCAAACCAAACCTAACCTAACCTAACCTAACCCAACCTAACCTAACCCAACCTAACCTAACCTAACCTAACCTAACCCTACCCAACCCAACCCAACCCAACCCAACCTAACCAAACCTAACCTAACCTAACCTAACCTTACCTAACCTAACGTAACCTAACCTAACCTAACCTAACCTAACCTAACTCAACCCAACCCAACCCAACCCAACCCAACCCAACCTAACCTAACCTAACCTAACCTAACCTAACCCAACCCAACCCACCCTAACCTAACCTAACCCAACCTAACCCAACCCAACCCAACCCAACCTAACCTAATCCAACCCAAACTAACCTAACCTAACCTAACCTAACCCAACCTAACGACGGTTGCAAGCGCTTTCACATTAGATATCGCAGTTCCCGACTTGTAATGGTGAAAAACACTGCATCTCACCAAGTGACATTGTTTAATGCGGTTTTACGACGGTTCATATCTTAACCTAACCTAACATTCGCACTTGTATCTAAAAACGCTGTAATACACTGTTTCGTTCATAATTACGATATTTGCATAACCTCACAGTTTTTCAGCAACTTATTGCAGTACAGAACGCTGTATCGTCCTAAATGACATCGTTCTTTAAAGTTTCACGACGCTTGCATGCGCTTTAACGAGAATATCACAATACAGCAGTTTTGCACTTGTAACGGTACAACACGCAGTACCTGGCTAGTTCATGCCGTTTTGTGTCCTTTCACAATATTTCACCTATCGCAGCTTCATAGTCACAATAAAACAACACTGTCTCTTTAGATGACGTCGTTTTTGGTGGTTTCACGACGCTACCTAGCTTAAACTAACTCAACCTAACATAACCTTCGCACTTCTATCGTTTGAAAACGTTTTACTTGCTACTTTACATTGCTTTCTACAACATTACGATGGTTGCAAGCGCTTTCATATTATATATCGCAGTTCCCGACTTGTAATGGTGAAAAACACTGAATCTCACTAAGTGACATTGTTTAATGCGGTTTTACGACGGTTCATATCTTAACCTAACCTAACATTCGCACTTGTATCTGAAAACGCTCTATTACACTGTTTCGTTCACAATTACGATATTTGCATGACCTCACAGTTTTTCACCAACTTATTACAGTACAGAACGCTGTATCTCGCTAAATGACATTATTCTTTAAGGTTTCACGATGCTTGCCTGCGCTTTAACGACAATATCACAACATAGCAGTTTCGCACTTGTAACGGTACAACACGCAGTATTTGGCTTGTTCGTGCCGTTTGGTGTGCTTTCACAATATTTCACCTATCGCAGTTTTGTAGTCACAATAAAACAACACTATCTCGTTAGATGACGTCGTTTTTGGTGGTTTCACGACGCTACCTAGCTTAAACTAACTCAACCTAACATTACCTTCGCACTTCTATTGTTAGAAAACGTTTTACTTGGTACTTTACAATGCTTTCTACAACATTACGACGGTTCATGCGATATAACATAAGATATAACAGTTCCCGACTTGTAATGGTTAAAAACACTGCATCTCACAAAGTGACATTGTTTAATGCGGATTTACGACGGTTCATATCTTAACCTAACCTAACCTAACCTAACCTTACCTAACCTAACCTAACCTAACTTAACCTAACCTAACCTAACCCAACCCAACCCAACCCAACCCAACCTAACCTAACCTAATCTAACTTAACCTAACCCAACCCAACCCAACCCCACCCAACCCAACCTAACCTAACCTAACCTAACCTAACCCAACCCAACCCAACCTAACCTAAACTAACCTAAAATTACCTAACCTAACCTAATCTAACCCAACCCAACCCAACCAAACCTAACCTAACCTAACCTAACCCAACCTAACCTAACCTAACCAAACCTAACCTAACCTAACCTAACCTTACCTAACCTAACGTAACCTAACCTAACCTAACCTAACCTAACGTAACCTAACCTAACCTAACCTAACTCAACCCAACCCAACCCAACCCAACCCAACCCAACCTAACCTAACCTAACCTAACCCAACCCAACCCAACTCCACCCAACCCACCCTAACCTAACCTAACCCAACCTAACCCAACCCAACCCAACCCAACCCAACCTAACCTAATCCAACCCAAACTAACCTAACCTAACCTAACCTAACCCAACCTAACGACGGTTGCAAGCGCTTTCACATTAGATATCGCAGTTCCCGACTTGTATAGGTCAAAAACACTGAATCTCACTAAGTGACATTGTTTAATGCGGTTTTACGACGGTTCATATCTTAACCTAACCTAACATTCGCACTTGTATCTGAAAACGCTCTATTACACTGTTTCGTTCACAATTACGATATTTGCATGACCTCACAGTTTTTCACCAACTTATTACAGTACAGAACGCTGTATCTCGCTAAATGACATCATTCTTTAAGGTTTCACGATGCTTGCCTGCGCTTTAACGAGAATATCACAACATAGCAGTTTCGCACTTGTAACGGTACAACACGCAGTATTTGGCTTGTCCGTGCCGTTTTGTGTCCTTTCACAACATTTCAGCAAACGCAGTTTTGTACTCGCAATAAAACAACACTATGTCGTTAGATGACGTCGTTTTTGGTGGTTTCACGACGCTACCTAGCCTAAACTAACTCAACCTAACATAACCTTCGCACTTCTATCTTTAGAAAACGTTTTACTCGCTACTTTACAATGCTTTTTACAACATTACGACGGTTCATGCGATTTAACATAAGATATAACAGTTCCCGACTTGTAATGGTGAAAAACACTGCATCTCACAAAGTGACAATGTTTAATGCGGTTTTACGACGGTTCATATCTAAACCTAACCTAACCTAACCTAACATAACCTAACCTAACCTAACCTAACTCAACCCAACCCAACCCAACCCAACCTAACCTAACTAACCTAACCTAACCCAACCCAACCCCACCCAACCCAACCTAACCTAACCTAACCCAACTTAACCCCACCCAACCCAACCCAACCTAACCTAATCGAACCCAACCTAACCTAACCTAACCTAACCTAACCGAACCTAACGACGGTTGCAAGCGCTTTCACATTGGATATCGCAGTTCCCGACTTGTAAAGGTGAAAAACACTGCATCTCACTAAGTGACATTGTTTAATGCGGTTTTACGACGGTTCATATCTTAACCTAACCTAACATTCTCACTTGTATCTAAAAACCCTCTATTACACTGTTTCGTTCAAAATTACGATATTTGCATAACCTCACAGTTTTCAGCAACTTATTGCAGTACAGAACGCTGTATCTCGCTAAATGACATCGTTCTTTAAGGTTTCACGATGCTTGCATGCGCTTTAACGAGCATATAACAATATAGCAGTTTCGCACTTGTAACGATACAACACGCAGTAACTGGCTAGTTCATGCCGTTTTGTGTCCTTTCACAATATTTCACCTATCGCAGTTTCGTAGTCAATAAAACAACACTATCTCGTTAGATGACGTCGTTTTTGGTAGTTTCACGACGCTACGTAGCTTCAACTAACTCAACGTTACATAACCTTCGCACTTCTATCGTTAGAAAACGTTTTACTCGCTACTTTACAATGCTTTCTACAACATTACGACGGTTCATGCGATTTAACATAAGATATCGCAGTTCCCGACTTGTAATGGTGAAAAACACTGCATCTGACTAAGTGACATTGTTTATTGCGGTTTTACGACGGTTCATAGTTTAACCTAACCTAACCTAACCTAACCTTACCTTACCTAACCTAACCTAACCTAACCTAACTCAACCCAACCCAACCTAACCTAACCTAACCTAACTTAACCTCACCCAACCCACCCCAACCCCACCCAACCCAACCTAACCTAACCTAACCTAACCTAACCCAACCCAACCCAACCTAACCTAAACTAACCTAAAATTACCTAACCTAACCTAATCTAACCCAACCCAACCCAACCCAACCAAACCTAACCTAACCTAACCTAACCCAACCAAACCTAACCTAACCTAACCCTACCCAACCCAACCCAACCCAACCTAACCTAACCTAACCTAACCTAACCTAACCTAACCTTACCTATCCTAACCTAACCTAACCTAACCTAACCTAACGTAACCTAACCTAACCTACCCTAACCTAACTACACCCAATCCAACCCAACCCAACCCAACCCAACCTAACGTAACCTAACCCAACCCAACCCAACCCAACCCAACCCAACCTAACCTAACCTAACCCAACCTAACCCAACCCAACCCAATCCAACCCAACCTAACCTAATCCAACCCAAACTAACCTAACCTAACCTAACCCAACCTAACGACGGTTGCAAGCGCTTTCAAATTAGATATCGCAGTTCCCGACTTGTAATTGTGAAAAACACTGCAACTCACTAAGTGACATTGTTAATTGCGCTTTTACGACGGTTCATATCTTAACCTAACCTAACATTCGCACTTGTATCTAAAAACGCTGTAATACACTGTTTCGTTCTTAATTACGATATTTATAACCTCACAGTTTTTCAGCAACTTATTGCAGTACAGAACGCTGTATCGTCCTAAATGACATCGTTCTTTAGAGTTTCACGACGCTTGCATGCGCTTTAACGAGAATATCACAATATAGCAGTTTTGCACTTGTAACGGTACAACACGCAGTACCTGGCTAGTTCATGCCGTTTTGTGTCCTTTCACAATATTTCACCTATCGCAGCTTCGTAGTCACAATAAAACAACACTGTCTCGTTAGATGACGTCGTTTTTGGTGGTTTCACGACGCTACCTAGCCTAAACTAACTCAACCTAACATAACCTTCGCACTTCTATCTTTAGAAAACGTTTTACTCGCTACTTTACAATGCTTTAAACAAGATTACGACGGTTCATGCGATTTAACATAAGATATCGCAGTTCCCGACTTGTAATGGTGAAAAACACTGCATCTCACTAAGTGGCATTGTTTAATGCGGTTTTGCGACGTTTCATATCTTAACCTAACCTAACCTAACCTAACGTAACCTAACTTAACCTAACCTAACCTAACCCAACCCAACCCCACCCAACCCAACCTAACCTAACCTAACCTAACCTAACCCAACCCAACCCAACCCTACCCAACCTAACCTAACCTAACCTAACCCAACCCAACTCAACCTAACCTAAACTAACCTAAAATTACCTAACCTAACCTAACCTAACCCAACCCAACCCAACCCAACCTAACCTAACCTAACCTAACCTAACCCAACCTAACCTAACCTAACCTAACCCAACCCAACCCAACTCAACCCAACCTAACCTAACCTAACCTAACCCAACCTAACCTAACCTAACCTAACCTAACCCAACCCAACCCAACCCAACCCAACCCAACCTAACCTAACCTAACCTAACCTAACCAAACCTAACCTAACCTAACCTAACCTAACCTTACCTAACCTAACGTCCCCTAACCTAACCTAACCTAACGTAACCTAACCTAACCTAACCTAACCCAACCCAACCCAACTCAACCCAACCCAACCTAACCTAATCCAACCCAAACCCACCTAACCTAACCTAACCTAACCCAACCTAACGACGGTAGCAAGCGCTTTCACATTAGATATCGCAGTTCCCGACTTGTAATGGTGAAAACACTGCATCTCACTAAGTGACATTGTTTAATGCGGTTTTACGACGGTTCATATCTCAACCTAACCTAACATTCGCACTTGTATCTCAAAACGCTCTATTACACTGTTTTGTTCACAATTACGATATTTGCATGACCTCACAGTTTTTCACCAACTTATGACAGTACAGAACGCTGTATCTCGCTAAATGACATCATTCTTTAAGGTTTCACGGTGCTTGCATGCGCTTTAACGAGAATATCCCAACATAGCAGTTTCGCACTTGTAACGGAACAACACGCAGTATTTGGCTTGTTCATGCCGTTTTGTGTGCTTTCAGAACATTTCTCCTATCGCAGTTTCGTAGTCACAATAAAACAACACTATCTCGTTAGATGACGTCTTTTTGGTGGTTTCACGACGCTATCTAGCTTAAACTAACATAACTCAACCTAACATAGCCTTCGCACTTCTATCGTTGGAAAATGTTTTACTCGCTACTTTACAATGCTCTCTACAACATTACGACGGTTTCATGCGCTTTCACATTAGATATCGCAGTTCCCGACTTGTAATGGTGAAAAACACTGCATCTCACTAAGTGACATTGTTTAATGCGGTTTTACGACAGTTCATATCTTAACCTAACCTAACCTAACCTAACAAAACCTTACCTAACCTAACCTAACCTAACGCAACCCAACCCAACCTAACCTAACCTAACCTAACCTAACCCAACCCAACCCAACCTAACCTAAACTAACCTAAAATTACCTAACCTAACCTAACCTAACCGAACCCAACCACACCCAACCTTACCTAACCTACCCCAACCCAACCCAACCCAACCCAACCCAACCTAACCTAATCCAACCCAACCCAACCCAACCTAACCTAATCCAACCAAAACCAACCTAACCTAACCTAACCTAACCCAACCTAACGACGGTTGCAAGCGCTTTCACATTAGATATCGCAGTTCCCGACTTGTAATGGTGAAAAACACTGCATTTCACTAAGTGACATTGTTTAATGCGGTTTTACGACGGTTCATATCTTAACCTAACCTAACATTCGCACTTGTATCTAAAAACGCTCTATTACACTGTTTCGTTCTTAATTACGATATTTGCATAGCCTCACAGTTTTTCAGCAACCTATTGCAGTACAGAACGCTGTATCTCGCTAAATGACATCGTTCTTTAAGGTTTCACGATGCTTGCATGCGCTTTAACGAGAATATCACAATATATTAGTTTCGCACTTGTAACGGTACAACACGCAGTACCTGGCTAGTTCATGCCGTTTTGTGTCCTTTCACGATATTTCACCTATCGCAAGACCGTAGTCACAATAAAACAACACTATCTCGTTAGATGACGTCGTTTTTGGTGGTTTCACGACGCTACCTAGCTTAAACTAACTCAACCTTACATAACCTTCGCACTTCTATCGTTAGAAAACGTTTTACTCGCTACTTTACAATGCTTTCTACAACATTACGACGGTTCATGCGAGTTAAGATAAGATATCGCAGTTCCCGACTTGTAATGGTGAAAAACACTGCATCTCACTAAGTGACATTGTTTATTGCGGTTTTACGACGGTTCATATCTTATCCTAACCTAACATTCGCACTTGTATCTCAAAATGCTCTATTACATTGTTTCGTTCAAAATTACGATATTTGCATGACCTCACAGTTTTCAGCAACTTATTGCAGTACAGAAAGATGTATCTCGCTAAATGACATCGTTCTTTAAGGTTTCACGATGCTTGCATGCGCTTTAACGAGAATATCCCAACATAGCAGTTTCGCACTTGTAACGGAACAACACGCAGTATTTGGCTTGTTCATGCCGTTTTGTGTGCTTTCACAACATTTCACCTATCGCACTTTCGTACTCGCAATAAATAAACACTATCTCGTTAGATGCCGTCGTTTTTGGTGGTTTCACGACGCTACCTAGCTTAAACTAACATAACTCAACCTAACATAACCTTCGCACTTCTACCGTTAGAAAACGTTTTACTCACTACTTTACAATGCTTTCTACAACATTACGAGGGTTTCATGCGATTTAACATAAAATATCGCAGTTCCCGACTTGTAATGGTTAAAAACACCGCATCTCACTAAGTGACATTGTTTAATGCGGTTTTACGACGGTTCATATTTTAACCTAACCTAACCTAACCTAACCTTACCTAACCTAACCTAAGCTAACCTAACATAACCTAACTTAACCTAACCTAACCTAACCTAACCCAACCCAACCCAACCCAACCCAACCTAACCTAACCTAACCTAACCCAACCCAACCCAACCTAACCTAAACTAACCTAAAATTACCTAACCTAACCTAACGTAACCCAACCCAACCCAACCTAACCTAACCTAACCTAACCTAACCCAACCCAACCCAACCCAACCTAACCTAACCTAACTTAACCCAACCTAACCTATCCTAACCTAACCTAACTCAACCCAACCCAACCCAACCCAACCTAACCTAACCTAATCTAACTTAACCTAACCCAACTCAACCCAACCCCACCCAACCCAACCTAACCTAACCTAACCTAACCCAACCCAACCCAACCTAACCTAAACTAATCTAAAATTACCTAACCTAACCTAATCTAACCCAACCCAACCCAACCCAACCAAACCTAACCTAACCTAACCTAACCCAACCTAACCTACCATAACCTAACCTAACCCTACCCAACCCAACCCAACCCAACCCAACCTAACCTAACCTAACCTACCCAAACCTAACCTAACCTAACCTAACCTTACCTAACCTAACGTAACCTAACCTAACCTAACCTAACCTAACGTAACCTAACCTAACCTAACCTAACCTAACTCAACCCAACCCAAACCAACCCAACCCAACCCAACCCAACCTAACCTAACCTAACCTAACCCAACCCAACCCAACCCCACCCAACCCACCCAACCCACCCTAACCTAACCTAACCCAATCTAACCCAACCCAACCCAACCTAACCTAATCCAACCCAAACTAACCTAACCTAACCTAAGCTAACCTAACCTAACCCAACCTAACGACGGTTGCAAGCGCTTTCACATTAAATATCGCAGTTCCCGACTTGTAATGGTGAAAAACACTGCATCTCACTAAGTGACATTGTTTAATGCGGTTTTACGACAGTTCATATCTTAACCTAACCTAACATTCGCACTTGTATCTAAAAACGCTCTAATACACTGTTTCGTCCATAACTACGATATTTCATAACCTCACAGTTTTTCAGCAACTTATTGCAGTACAGAACGCTGTATCGTCCTAAATGACATCGTTCTTTAAAGTTTCATGACGCTTGCATGCGCTTTAACGAGATTATCACAATATAGCAGTTTCGCACTTGTAACGGTACAACACGCAGTACCTGGCTAGTTCATGCCGTTTTGTGTCCTTTCACAATATTTCACCTATCGCAGTTTCGTAGTCAAAATAAAACAACACTGTCTCGTTAGATGACGTCGTTTTTGGTGGTTTCACGACGCTACCTAGCTTAAACTAACTCAACCTAACATAACCTTCGCACTTCTATCGTTTGAAAACGTTTTACTTGCTACTTTACATTGCTTTCTACAACATTACGACGGTTGCAAGCGCTTTCATATTAGATATCGCAGTTCCCGACTTGTAATGGTGAAAAACACTGCATTTCCCTAAGTGACACTGTTTAATGCGGTTTTACGACGGTTCATATCTTAGCCTAACCTCACATTCGCACTTGTATCTAAAAACGCTCATAACACTGTTTCGTTCACAATTACGATATTTGCATAACCTCACAGTTTTTCAGCAACCTATTGCAGTACAGAACGCTGTATCTCGCTAAATGACATCGTTCTTTAAGGTTTCACGATGCTTGCATGCGCTTTAACGAGAATATCACAATATAGCAGTTTCACACTTGTAACGGTACAACACGCGGTAACTGGCTAGTTCATGCCGTTTTGTGTCCTTTCACAATATTTCACCTATCGCAGTTTTGTAGTCACAATAAAACAACACTATCTCGTTAGATGACGTCGTTTTTGGTGGTTTCACGACGCTACCTAGCTTAAACTAACTCAACCTAACATAACCTTCGCACTTCTATCGTTAGAAAACGTTTTACTCGCTACTTTACAATGCTTTCTACAACATTACGACGGTTCATGCGATTTAACATAAGATATCACAGTTCCCGACTTGTACAGGTGAAAAACACTGCATCTCACAAAGTGACATTGTTTAATGCGGTTTTACGACGGTTCATATCTTAGCCTAACCTAACATAACATAACATAACCTTACCTAACCTAACCTAACCCAACTTAACCCAACCCAACCCAACCCAACCCAACCTAACCTAATCGAACCCAAACCAACCTAACCTAACCTAACCTAACCTAACCTTACCCAACCTAACGACGGTTGCAAGCGCTTTCACATTGGATATCGCAGTTCCCGACTTGTAATGGTGAAAAACACTGCATCTCACAAAGTGACATTGTTTAATGCGGTTTTACGATGGTTCATATCTTAGCCTAACCTAACATAACATAACATAACCTTACGTAACCTAACCTAACCTAACCTAACTCAACCGAACCCAACTCAACCCAACGCAAACCAACCTAACCTAACCTAACCTAACCTAACCCAACCCAACCCAACCCAACCTAACCTAACCTAACTTAACCCAACCTAACCTATCCTAACCTAACCCAACCCAACCCAACCCAACCTAACCTAACCTAACCTAACAAACCTAACATAACCTAATTTAACCTAACCTAACCTTACCTATACTAACGTAACCTAACCCAACCTAACCTAACCTAACCCAACTTAACCCAACCCAACCCAACCCAACCCAGCCTAACCTAATCGAACCCAAACCAACCTAACCTAACCTAACCTAACCTTACCCAACCTAACGAGGGTTGCAAGCGCTTTCACATTGGATATCGCAGTTCCCGACTTGTAATGGTGAAAAACACTGCATCTCACTAAGTGACATTGTTTAATGCGGTTTTACGACGGTTCATATTTTAACCTAACCTAACATTCGCACTTGTATCTAAAAACGCTCTATTACACTGTTTCGTTCACAATTACGATATTTGCATAACCTCACAGTTTTCAGCAACTTATTGCAGTACAGAACGCTGTATCTCGCTAAATGACATCGTTCTTTAAGGTTTCACGATGCTTGCATGCGCTTTAACGAGAATATCACAGTATAGCAGTTTCGCACTTGTAACGATACAACACGCAGTAACTTGCTGGTTCATGCCGTTTTGTGTCCTTTCACAATATTTCACCTATCGCAGTTTCGTAGTCAATAAAACAACACTATCTCGTTAGATGACGTCGTTTTTGGTGGTTTCACGACGCTACCTAGCTTCAACTAACTCAACCTTACATAACCTTCGCACTTCTATCGTTAGAAAATGTTTTACTCAACACTTTACAATGCTTTGTACAACATTACGACGGTTCATGTGATTTAACGTAAGATATCGCTGTTCCCGACTTATAATGGTGAAAAACACTGCATCTCACTAAGTGACATTGTTTAATGCGGTTTTACGACGGTTCATATTTTAACCTAACCTAACCTAACCTAACCTCACCTAACCTAACCTAACCTAACTTAACCTAACCTAACCTAACTCAACCCAACCCAACCCAACCCAACCTAACCTAACCTAATCTAACTTAACCTAACCCAACCCAACCCAACCCCACCCAACCCAACCTAACCTAACCCAACCTAACCCAACCCAACCCAACCTAACCTAAACTAAAATAAAATTACCTAACCTAACCTAATCTAACCCAACCCAACCCAACCCAACCAAACCTAACCTAACCTAACCTAACCCAACCTAACCTACCATAACCTAACCTAACCCTACCCAACCCAACCCAAACCAACCCAACCTAACCTAACCTAACCTAACCAAACCTAACCTAACCTAGCCTAACCTTACCTAACCTAACGTAAACTAACCTAACCTAACCTAACCTAACGTAACCTAACCTAACCTAACCTAACCTAACTCAACCCAACCCAAACCAACCCAACCCAACCCAACCCAACCTAACCTAACCTAACCTAACCCAACCCAACCCCACCCAACCCACTCAACCCACCCTAACCTAACCTAACCCAATCTAACCCAACCCAACCCAACCCAACCCAACCTAACCTAATCCAACCCAAACTAACCTAACCTAACCTAACCTAACCTAACCCAACCTAACGACGGTTGCAAGCGCTTTCACATTAGATATCGCAGTTCCCGACTTGTAATGGTGAAAAACACTGCATCTCACTAAGTGACATTGTTTATTGCGGTTTTACGACGGTTCATATCTTAACCTAACCTAACATTCGCACTTGTATCTCAAAATGCTCTATTACATTGTTTCGTTCAAAATTACGATATTTGCATGACCTCACAGTTTTCAGCAACTTATTGCAGTACAGAAAGATGTATCTCGCTAAATGACATCGTTCTTTAAGGTTTCACGATGCTTGCATGCGCTTTAACGAGAATATCCCAACATAGCAGTTTCGCACTTGTAACGGAACAACACGCAGTATGTGGCTTGTTCATGCCGTTTTGTGTGCTTTCACAACATTTCACCTATCGCAGTTTCGTACTCGCAATAAATAAACACTATCTCGTTAGATGCCATCGTTTTTTGTGGTTTCACGACGCTACCTAGCTTAAACTAACATAACTCAACCTAACATAACATTCGCACTTCTACCGTTAGAAAACGTTTTACTCGCTACTTTACAATGCTTTCTACAACATTACGAGGGTTTCATGCGATTTAACATAAGATATCGCAGTTCCCGACTTGTAATGGTTAAAAACACCGCATCTCACTAAGTGACATTGTTTAATGCGGTTTTACGACGGTTCATATTTTAACCTAACCTAACCTAACCTAAACTTACCTAACCTAACCTAAGCTAACCTAACATAACCTAACTTAACCTAACCTAACCTAACCTAACCCAACCCAACCTAACCTAACCTAACCTAACCCAACCCAACCCAACCTAACCTAAAATTACCTAACCTAACCTAACCTAACCCAACCCAACCCAACCTAACCCAACCTAACCTAACCTAACCTAACCCAACCCAACCCAACCCAACCTAACCTAACCTAACTTAACCCAACCTAACCTATCCTAACCTAACCCAACCCAACCCAACCCAACCTAACCTAACCTAACAAACCTAACGTAACCTAATTTAACCTAACCTAACCTTACCTATACTAACGTAACCTAACCTAACCTAACCCAACCTAACCCAACCTAACCACACCCAACCCAACCCAACCTAACCTAATCCAACCCAAACCAACGTAACCTAACCTAACCTAACCTAACCCAACCTAACGACGGTTGCAAGCGCTTTCACATTAGATATCGCAGTTCCCGACTTGTAATGGTGAAAAACACTGCATCTCACTAAGTGACATTGTTTAATGCGGTTTTACGACGGTTCATATCTTAGCCTAACCTAACATTCGCACTTGTATCTAAAAACGCTCATTACACTGTTTCGTTCACAATTACGATATTTGCATAACCTCACAGTTTTTCAGCAACCTATTGCAGTGCAGAACGCTGTATCTCGCTAAATGACATCGTTCTTTAAGGTTTCACGATGCTTGCATGCGCTTTAACGAGAATATCACAATATAGCAGTTTCACACTTGTAACGGTACAACACGCGGTAACTTGCTAGTTCATGCCGTTTTGTGTCCTTTCACAATATTTCACCTATCGCAGTTTTGTAGTCACAATAAAACAACACTATCTCGTTAGATGACGTCGTTTTTGGTGGTTTCACGACGCTACCTAGCTTCAACTAACTCAACCTTACATAACCTTCGCACTTCTATCGTTAGAAAATGTTTTACTCGCTACTTTACAATGCTTTCTACAACATTACGACGGTTCATGCGATTTAACGTAAGATATCGCTGTTCCCGACTTGTAATGGTGAAAAACACTGCATCTCACTAAGTGACATTGTTTAATGCGGTTTTACGACGGTTCATATTTTAACCTAACCTAACCTAACCTCACCTAACCTAACCTAACCTAACTTAACCTAACCTAACCTAACTCAACCCAACCCAACCCAACCCAACCTAACCTAACCTAATCTAACTTAACCTAACCCAACTCAACCCAACCCCACCCAACCCAACCTAACCTAACCTAACCTAACCCAACCCAACCCAACCTAACCTAAACTAATCTAAAATTACCTAACCTAACCTAATCTAACCCAACCCAACCCAACCCAACCAAACCTAACCTAACCTAACCCAACCTAACCTACCATAACCTAACCTAACCCTACCCAACCCAACCCAACCCAACCCAACCTAACCTAACCTAACCTACCCAAACCTAACCTAACCTAACCTAACCTTACCTAACCTAACGTAACCTAACCTAACCTAACCTAACGTAACCTAACCTAACCTAACCTAACCTAACTCAACCCAACCCAAACCAACCCAACCCAACCCAACCCAACCTAACCTAACCTAACCTAACCCAACCCAACCCAACCCCACCCAACCCACCCAACCCACCCTAACCTAACCTAACCCAATCTAACCCAACCCAACCCAACCCAACCCAACCTAACCTAATCCAACCCAAACTAACCTAACCTAACCTAAGCTAACCTAACCTAACCCAACCTAACGACGGTTGCAAGCGCTTTCACATTAAATATCGCAGTTCCCGACTTGTAATGGTGAAAAACACTGCATCTCACTAAGTGACATTGTTTAATGCGGTTTTACGACAGTTCATATCTTAACCTAACCTAACATTCGCACTTGTATCTAAAAACGCTCTAATACACTGTTTCGTCCATAACTACGATATTTCATAACCTCACAGTTTTTCAGCAACTTATTGCAGTACAGAACGCTGTATCGTCCTAAATGACATCGTTCTTTAAAGTTTCATGACGCTTGCATGCGCTTTAACGAGATTATCACAATATAGCAGTTTCGCACTTGTAACGGTACAACACGCAGTACCTGGCTAGTTCATGCCGTTTTGTGTCCTTTCACAATATTTCACCTATCGCAGTTTCGTAGTCACAATAAAACAACACTGTCTCGTTAGATGACGTCGTTTTTGGTGGTTTCACGACGCTACCTAGCTTAAACTAACTCAACCTAACATAACCTTCGCACTTCTATCGTTTGAAAACGTTTTACTTGCTACTTTACATTGCTTTCTACAACATTACGACGGTTGCAAGCGCTTTCATATTAGATATCGCAGTTCCCGACTTGTAATGGTGAAAAACACTACATTTCCCTAAGTGACACTGTTTAATGCGGTTTTACGACGGTTCATATCTTAGCCTAACCTCACATTCGCACTTGTATCTAAAAACGCTCATTACACTGTTTCGTTCACAATTACGATATTTGCATAACCTCACAGTTTTTCAGCAACCTATTGCAGTACAGAACGCTGTATCTCGCTAAATGACATCGTTCTTTAAGGTTTCACGATGCTTGCATGCGCTTTAACGAGAATATCACAATATAGCAGTTTCACACTTGTAACGGTACAACACGCGGTAACTGGCTAGTTCATGCCGTTTTGTGTCCTTTCACAATATTTCACCTATCGCAGTTTTGTAGTCACAATAAAACAACACTATCTCGTAAGAAGACGTCGTTTTTGGTGGTTTCACGACGCTACCTTGCTTAAACTAACTCAACGTAACATAACCTTCGCACTTCTATCGTTAGAAAACGTTTTACTCGCTACTTTACAATGCTTTCTACAACATTACGACGGTTCATGCGATTTAACATAAGATATCACAGTTCCCGACTTGTACAGGTGAAAAACACTGCATCTCACAAAGTGACATTGTTTAATGCGGTTTTACGACGGTTCATATCTTAGCCTAACCTAACATAACATAACATAACCTTACCTAACCTAACCTAACCCAACTTAACCCAACCCAACCCAACCCAACCTAACCTAATCGAACCCAAACCAACCTAACCTAACCTAACCTAACCTAACCTTACCCAACCTAACGACGGTTGCAAGCGCTTTCACATTGGATATCGCAGTTCCCGACTTGTAATGGTGAAAAACACTGCATCTCACTAAGTGACATTGTTTAATGCGGTTTTACGACGGTTCATATTTTAACCTAACCTAACATTCGCACTTGTATCTAAAAACGCTCTATTACACTGTTTCGTTCACAATTACGATATTTGCATAACCTCACAGTTTTCAGCAACTTATTGCAGTACAGAACGCTGTATCTCGCTAAATGACATCGTTCTTTAAGGTTTCACGATGCTTGCCTGCGCTTTAACGAGAATATCACAATATAGCAGTTTCGCACTTGTAACGATACAACACGCAGTAACTTGCTGGTTCATGCCGTTTTGTGTCCTTTCACAATATTTCACCTATCGCAGTTTCGTAGTCAATAAAACAACACTATCTCGTTAGATGACGTCGTTTTTGGTGGTTTCACGACGCTACCTAGCTTCAACTAACTCAACCTTACATAACCTTCGCACTTCTATTGTTAGAAAATGTTTTACTCGCTACTTTACAATGCTTTCTACAACATTACGACGGTTCATGCGATTTAACGTAAGATATCGCTGTTCCCGACTTGTAATGGTGAAAAACACTGCATCTCACTAAGTGACATTGTTTAATGCGGTTTTACGACGGTTCATATTTTAACCTAACCTAACCTAACCTAACCTAACCTCACCTAACCTAACCTAACCTAACTTAACCTAACCTAACCTAACTCAACCCAACCCAACCCAACCTAACCTAACCTAACCTAATCTAACTTAACCTAACCCAACCCAACCCAACCCCACCCAACCCAACCTAACCTAACCTAACCTAACCCAACCCAACCCAACCTAACCTAAACTAACCTAAAATTACCTAACCTAACCTAATCTAACCCAACCCAACCCAACCCAACCAAACCTAACCTAACCTAACCTAACCCAACCTAACCTACCATAACCTAACCTAACCCTACCCAACCCAACCCAACCCAACCTAACCTAACCTAACCTAACCAAACCTAACCTAACCTAACCTAACCTTACCTAACCTAACGTAACCTAACCTAACCTAACCTAACCTAACGTAACCTAACCTAACCTAACCTAACCTAACTCAACCCAACCCAAACCAACCCAACCCAACACAACCCAACCTAACCTAACCTAACCTAACCTAACCCAACCCAACCCAACCCCACCCTAACCTAACCTAACCCAATCTAACCCAACCCAACCCAACCCAACCTAACCTAATCCAACCCAAACTAATCTAACCTAACCTAACCTAACCTAACCCAACCTAACGACGGTTGCAAGCGCTTTCACATTAGATATCGCAGTTCCCGACTTGTAATGGTGAAAAACACTGCATCTCACTAAGTGACATTGTTTAATGCGGTTTTACGACAGTTCATATCTTAACCTAACCTAACATTCGCACTTGTATCTAAAAACGCTCTAATACACTGTTTCGTCCATAATTACGATATTTGCATAACCTCACAGTTTTTCAGCAACTTATTGCAGTACAGAACGCTGTATCGTCCTAAATGATATCGTTCTTTAAAGTTTCATGACGCTTGCATGCGCTTTAACGAGATTATCACAATATAGCAGTTTCGCACTTGTAACGGTACAACACGCAGTACCTGGCTAGTTCATGCCGTTTTGTGTCCTTTCACAATATTTCACCTATCGCAGTTTCGTAGTCACAATAAAACAACACTGTCTCGTTAGATGACGTCGTTTTTGGTGGTTTCACGACGCTACCTAGCTTAAACTAACTCAACCTAACATAACCTTCGCACTTCTATCGTTATAAAACGTTTTACTTGCTACTTTACATTGCTTTCTACAACATTACGACGGTTGCAAGCGCTTTCATATTAGATATCGCAGTTCCCGACTTTTAATGGTGAAAAACACTGAATCTCACTAAGTGACATTATTTAATGCGGTTTTACGACGGTTCATATCTTAACCTAGCCTAACATTCGCACTTTATCTAAAAACGCTCTATTACACTGTTTCGTTCACAATTACGATATTTGCATACCCTCACAGTTTTTCACCAACTTATTGCAGTACAGAACGCTGTATCTCGCTAAATGACATCGTTCTTTAAGGTTTCACGATGCTTGCATGCGCTTTAACGAGAATATCACAATATAGCAGTTTCGCACTTGTAACGGTACAACACGCAGTACCTGGCTAGTTCATGTCGTTTTGTGTCCTTTCACAATATTTCACCTATAGCACTTTCGTAGTAGCAATAAAACAACACTATCTCGTTAGATGACGTCGTTTTTGGTGGTTTCACGACGCTACGTAGCTTCAACTAACTCAACCTTACATAACCTTCGCACTTCTATCGTTAGAAAACGTTTTACTCGCTACTTTACAATGCTTTCTACAATATTACGACGGTTCATGCGATTTAACATAAGATATCGCAGTTCCCGACTTGTAATGGGGAAAAACACTGCATCTCACTAAGTGTCATTGTTTAATGCGGTTTTACGACGGTTCATATTTTAACCTAACCTAACCTAACCTAACCCAACCCAACCCAACCTAACCTAACCTAACCTAACCTAACCCAACCCAACCTAACCTAAACTAACCTAAAATTACCTAACCTAACCTAATCTAACCCAACCCAACCCAACCAAACCTAACCTAACCTAACCTAACCTAACCTAACCTAACCTAACCTAACCTTACCTAACCTAACGTAACCTAACCTAACCTAACCTAACGTAACCTAACCTAACCTACCCTAACCTAACTCAACCCAACCCAAACCAACCCAACCCAACCAAACCTAACCTAACCTAACCTAACCCAACCCAACCCCACCCAACCCAACCTAACCTAACCTAACCCAACCTAACCCAACCCAACCCAACCCAACCTAACCTAATCCAACCCAAACTAACCTAACCTAACCTAACCTAACCCAACCTAACGACGGTTGCAAGCGCTTTCACATTAGATATCGCAGTTCTCGACTTGTGATGGTGAAAAACACTGCATCTCACTAAGTGACATTGTTAATTGCGGTTTTACGACGGTTCATATTTTAACCTAACCTAACATTCGCACTTGTATCTAAAAACGCTCATTACACTGTTTCGTTCACAATTACAATATTTGCATAACCTCACAGTTTTTCAGCAACCTATTGCAGTACAGAACGCTGTATCTCGCTAAATGACATCGTTCTTTAAAGTTTCATGACGCTTGCATGCGCTTTAACGAGATTATCACAATATAGCAGTTTCGCACTTGTAACGGTACAACACGCAGTACCTGGCTAGTTCATGCCGTTTTGTGTCCTTTCACAATATTTCACCTATCGCAGTTTCGTAGTCACAATAAAACAACACTCTCTCGTTAGATGACGTCGTTTTTGGTGGTTTCACGACGCTACCTAGCTTAAACTAACTCAACCTAACATAACCTTCGCACTTCTATCGTTTGAAAACGTTTTACTTGCTACTTTACATTGCTTTCTACAACATTACGACGGTTGCAAGCGCTTTCATATTAGATATCGCAGTTCCCGACTTGTAATGGTGAAAAACACTGCATTTCCCTAAGTGACACTGTTTAATGCGGTTTTACGACGGTTCATATCTTAGCCTAACCTCACATTCGCACTTGTATCTAAAAACGCTCATTACACTGTTTCGTTCACAATTACGATATTTGCATAACCTCACAGTTTTTCAGCAACCTATTGCAGTACAGAACGCTGTATCTCGCTAAATGACATTGTTCTTTAAGGTTTCACGATGCTTGCATGCGCTTTAACGAGAATATCACAATATAGCAGTTTCACACTTGTAACGGTACAACACGCGGTAACTGGCTAGTTCATGCCGTTTTGTGTCCTTTCACAATATTTCACCTATCGCAGTTTTGTAGTCACAATAAAACAACACTATCTCGTTAGATGACGTCGTTTTTGGTGGTTTCACGACGCTACCTAGCTTAAACTAACTCAACCTAACATAACCTTCGCACTTCTATCGTTAGAAAACGTTTTACTCGCTACTTTACAATGCTTTCTACAACATTACGACGGTTCATGCGATTTAACATAAGATATCACAGTTCCCGACTTGTAATGGTGAAAAACACTGCATCTCACAAAGTGACATTGTTTAATGCGGTTTTACGACGGTTCATATCTTAGCCTAACCTAACATAACATAACATAACCTTACCTAACCTAACCAAACCCAACTTAACCCAACCCAACCCAACCCAACCTAACCTAATCGAACCCAAACCAACCTAACCTAACCTAACCTAACCTAACCTTACCCAACCTAACGACGGTTGCAAGCGCTTTCACATTGGATATCGCAGTTCCCGACTTGTAATGGTGAAAAACACTGCATCTCACTAAGTGACATTGTTTAATGCGGTTTTACGACGGTTCATATTTTAACCTAACCTAACATTCGCACTTGTATCTAAAAACGCTCTATTACACTGTTTCGTTCACAATTACGATATTTGCATAACCTCACAGTTTTCAGCAACTTATTGCAGTACAGAACGCTGTATCTCGCTAAATGACATCGTTCTTTAAGGTTTCACGATGCTTGCCTGCGCTTTAACGAGAATATCACAATATAGCAGTTTCGCACTTGTAACGATACAACACGCAATAACTTGCTGGTTCATGCCGTTTTGTGTCCTTTCACAATATTTCACCTATCGCAGTTTCGTAGTCAATAAAACAACACTATCTCGTTAGATGACGTCGTTTTTGGTGGTTTCACGACGCTACCTAGCTTCAACTAACTCAACCTTACATAACCTTCGCACTTCTATCGTTAGAAAATGTTTTACTCGCTACTTTACAATGCTTTCTACAACATTACGACGGTTCATGCGATTTAACGTAAGATATCGCTGTTCCCGACTTGTAATGGTGAAAAACACTGCATCTCGCTAAGTGACATTGTTTAATGCGGTTTTACGACGGTTCATATTTTAACCTAACCTAACCTAACCTAACCTAACCTCACCTAACCTAACCTAACCTAACTTAACCTAACCTAACCTAACTCAACCCAACCCAACCTAACCTAATCTAACTTAACCTAACCCAACCCAACCCAACCCCACCCAACCCAACCTAACCTAACCTAACCTAACCCAACCCAACCCAACCTAACCTAAACTAACCTAAAATTACCTAACCTAACCTAATCTAACCCAACCCAACCCAACCCAACCAAACCTAACCTAACCTAACCTAACCCAACCTAACCTACCATAACCTAACCTAACCCTACCCAACCCAACCCAACCCAACCTAACCTAACCTAACCTAACCAAACCTAACCTAACCTAACCTAACCTTACCTAACGTAACCTAACCTAACCTAACCTAACCTAACGTAACCTAACCTAACCTAACCTAACCTAACTCAACCCAACCCAAACCAACCCAACCCAACCCAACCCAACCTAACCTAACCTAACCTAACCCAACCCAACCCAACCCCACCCTAACCTAACCTAACCCAATCTAACCCAACCCAACCCAACCCAACCTAACCTAATCCAACCCAAACTAACCTAACCTAACCTAACCTAACCTAACCCAACCTAACGACGGTTGCAAGCGCTTTCACATTAGATATCGCAGTTCCCGACTTGTAATGGTGAAAAACACTGCATCTCACTAAGTGACATTGTTTAATGCGGTTTTACGACAGTTCATATCTTAACCTAACCTAACATTCGCACTTGTATCTAAAAACGCTCTAATACACTGTTTCGTCCATAATTACGATATTTGCATAACCTCACAGTTTTTCAGCAACTTATTGCAGTACAGAACGCTGTATCGTCCTAAATGACATCGTTCTTTAAAGTTTCATGACGCTTGCATGCGCTTTAACGAGATTATCACAATATAGCAGTTTCGCACTTGTAACGGTACAACATGCCGTACCTGGCTAGTTCATGCCGTTTTGTGTCCTTTCACAATATTTCACCTATCGCAGTTTCGTAGTCACAATAAAACAACACTGTCTCGTTAGATGACGTCGTTTTTGGTGGTTTCACGACGCTACCTAGCTTAAACTAACTCAACCTAACATAACCTTCGCACTTCTATCGTTTCAAAACGTTTTACTTGCTACTTTACATTGCTTTCTACAACATTACGACGGTTGCAAGCGCTTTCATATTAGATATCGCAGTTCCCGACTTTTAATGGTGAAAAACACTGAATCTCACTAAGTGACAATATTTAATGCGGTTTTACGACGGTTCATATCTTAACTTAACCTAACATTCGCACTCGTATCTAAAAACGCTCTATGACACTGTTTCGTTCACAATTACGATATTTGCATGACCTCACAGTTTTTCACCAACTTATTACAGTACAGAACGCTGTATCTCGCTAAATGACAACGTTCTTTAAGGTTTCATGATGCTTGCATGCGCTTTAACTAGAATATCATAATATAGCAGTTTCGCACTTGTAACGGTACAACACGCAGTACCTGGCTAGTTCATGTCGTTTTGTGTCCTTTCACAATATTTCACCTGTCGCAGTTTCGTAGTAGCAATAAAACAACACTATCTCGTTAGATGACGTCGTTTTTGGTGGTTTCACGACGCTGCCTAGCTTAAACTAACATAACTCAACCTAACATAACCTTCGCACTTCTATCGTTAGAAAACGTTTTACTCGCTACTTTACATTGCTTTCTACAACATTACGACGGTTTCAAGCGCTTTCACATTAGATATCGCAGTTCCTGACTTGTAATGGTGAAAAACACTGCATCTCACTAAGTGACATTGTTTAATGCTGTTTTACGACGGTTCATATCTTAACCTAACCTAACCTTACCTAACCTAACCTAACTTAACCTAACCTAACCTAACCATCCTAACATAACCTAACCTAACCTAACCTAACGCAACCCAACCTACCCTAACCTAACCTAACCTAACCTAACCCAACCCAACCCAACCCAACCCAACCCAACCCAACCCAACCTAACGACGGTTGCAAGCGCTTTCACAATAGATATCGCAGTTCCCGACTTGTAATGGTGAAAAACACTGCATTTCCCTAAGTGACACTGTTTATAGCGGTTTTACGACCGTTCATATCTTAACCTAGCCTAACATTCGCACTTTATCTAAAAACGCTCTATTACACTGTTTCGTTCACAATTACGATATTTGCATACCCTCACAGTTTTTCACCAACTTATTGCAGTACAGAACGCTGTATCTCGCTAAATGACATCGTTCTTTAAGGTTTCACGATGCTTGCATGCGCTTTAACTAGAATATCATAATATAGCAGTTTCGCACTTGTAACGGTACAACACGCAGTACCTGGCTAGTTCATGTCGTTTTGTGTCCTTTCACAATATTTCACCTATAGCACTTTCGTAGTAGCAATAAAACAACACTATCTCGTTAGATGACGTCGTTTTTGGTGGTTTCACGACGCTACGTAGCTTCAACTAACTCAACCTTACATAACCTTCGCACTTCTATCGTTAGAAAACGTTTTACTCGCTACTTTACAATGCTTTCTACAATATTACGACGGTTCATGCGATTTAACAAAAGATATCGCAGTTCCCGACTTGTAATGGGGAAAAACACTGCATCTCACTAAGTGACATTGTTTAATGCGGTTTTACGACGGTTCATATTTTAACCTAACCTAACCTAACCTAACCTTACCTTACCTAACCTAACCTAACCTAACCTAACCTAACTCAACCCAACCCAACCCAACCCAACCTAACCTAACCTAACCTAACCTAACCTAACCCAACCCAACCCAACCTAACCTAAACTAACCTAAAATTACCTAACCTAACCTAATCTAACCCAACCCAACCCAACCCAACCAAACCTAACCTAACCTAACCTAACCCAACCTAACCTAACCTAACCTAACCTAACCTTACCCAACCCACCCCAACCCAACCCAACCTAACCTAACCTAACCTAACCAAACCTAACCTAACCTAACCTAACCTTACCTAACCTAACGTAACCTAACCTAACCTAACCTAACGTAACCTAACCTAACCTACCCTAACCTAACTCAACCCAACCCAAACCAACCCAACCCAACCAAACCTAACCTAACCTAACCTAACCCAACCCAACCCAACCCCACCCAACCCAACCTAACCTAACCTAACCCAACCTAACCCAACCCAACCCAACCCAACCTAACCTAATCCAACCCAAACTAACCTAACCTAACCTAACCTAACCCAACCTAACGACGGTTGCAAGCGCTTTCACATTGGATATCGCAGTTCCCGACTTGTAATGGTGAAAAACACTGCATCTCACTAAGTGACATTGTTTAATGCGGTTTTTCGACGGTTCATATTTTAACCTAACCTAACATTCGCACTTGTATCTAAAAACGCTCTATTACACTGTTTCGTTCACAATTACGATATTTGCATAACCTCACAGTTTTCAGCAACTTATTGCAGTACAGAACGCTGTATCTCGCTAAATGACATCGTTCTTTAAGGTTTCACGATGCTTGCATGCGCTTTAACGAGAATATCACAATATAGCAGTTTCGCACTTGTAACCATACAACACGCAGTAACTTGCTGGTTCATGCCGTTTTGTGTCCTTTCACAATATTTCACCTATCGCAGTCTCGTAGTCAATAAAACAACACTATCTCGTTAGATGACGTCGTTTTTGGTGGTTTCACGACGCTACCTAGCTTCAACTAACTCAACCTTACATAACCTTCGCACTTCTACCGTTAGAAAATGTTTTACTCGCTACTTTACAATGCTTTCTACAACATTACGACGGTTCATGCGATTTAACGTAAGATATCGCTGTTCCCGACTTGTAATGGTGAAAAACACTGCATCTCACTAAGTGACATTGTTTAATGCGGTTTTACGACGGTTCATATTTTAACCTAACCTAACCTAACCTCACCTAACCTAACCTAACCTAACTTAACCTAACCTAACCTAACTCAACCCAACCCAACCCAACCTAACCTAACCTAATCTAACTTAACCTAACCCAACTCAACCCAACCCCACCCAACCCAACCTAACCTAACCTAACCTAACCCAACCCAACCCAACCTAACCTAAACTAATCTAAAATTACCTAACCTAACCTAATCTAACCCAACCCAACCCAACCCAACCAAACCTAACCTAACCTAACCTAACCCAACCTAACCTACCATAACCTAACCTAACCCTACCCAACCCAACCCAACCCAACCCAACCTAACCTAACCTAACCTAACCAAACCTAACCTAACCTAACCTAACCTTACCTAACCTAACGTAACCTAACCTAACCTAACCTAACCTAACGTAACCTAACCTAACCTAACCTAACCTAACTCAACCCAACCCAAACCAACCCAACCCAACCCAACCTAACCTAACCTAACCTAACCCAACCCAACCCAACCCCACCCAACCCACCCAACCCACCCTAACCTAACCTAACCCAATCTAACCCAACCCAACCCAACCCAACCCAACCTAACCTAATCCAACCCAAACTAACCTAACCTAACCTAAGCTAACCTAACCTAACCCAACCTAACGACGGTTGCAAGCGCTTTCACATTAAATATCGCAGTTCCCGACTTGTAATGGTGAAAAACACTGCATCTCACTAAGTGACATTGTTCAATGCGGTTTTACGACAGTTCATATCTTAACCTAACCTAACATTCGCACTTGTATCTAAAAACGCTCTAATACACTGTTTCGTCCATAACTACGATATTTCATAACCTCACAGTTTTTCAGCAACTTATTGCAGTACAGAACGCTGTATCGTCCTAAATGACATCGTTCTTTAAAGTTTCATGACGCTTGCATGCGCTTTAACGAGATTATCACAATATAGCAGTTTCGCACTTGTAACGGTACAACACGCAGTACCTGGCTAGTTCATGCCGTTTTGTGTCCTTTCACAATATTTCACCTATCGCAGTTTCGTAGTCACAATAAAACAACACTGTCTCGTTAGATGACGTCGTTTTGGTGGTTTCACGACGCTACCTAGCTTAAACTAACTCAACCTAACATAACCTTCGCACTTCTATCGTTTGAAAACGTTTTACTTGCTACTTTACATTGCTTTCTACAACATTACGACGGTTGCAAGCGCTTTCATATTAGATATCGCAGTTCCCGACTTGTAATGGTGAAAAACACTGCATTTCCCTAAGTGACACTGTTTAATGCGGTTTTACGACGGTTCATATCTTAGCCTAACCTCACATTCGCACTTGTATCTAAAAACGCTCATTACACTGTTTCGTTCACAATTACGATATTTGCATAACCTCACAGTTTTTCAGCAACCTATTGCAGTACAGAACGCTGTATCTCGCTAAATGACATCGTTCTTTAAGGTTTCACGATGCTTGCATGCGCTTTAACGAGAATATCACAATATAGCAGTTTCACACTTGTAACGGTACAACACGCGGTAACTGGCTAGTTCATGCCGTTTTGTGTCCTTTCACAATATTTCACCTATCGCAGTTTTGTAGTCACAATAAAACAACACTATCTCGTAAGAAGACGTCGTTTTTGGTGGTTTCACGACGCTACCTAGCTTAAACTAACTCAACCTAACATAACCTTCGCACTTCTATCGTTAGAAAACGTTTTACTCGCTACTTTACAATGCTTTCTACAACATTACGACGGTTCATGCGATTTAACATAAGATATCACAGTTCCCGACTTGTACAGGTGAAAAACACTGCATCTCACAAAGTGACATTGTTTAATGCGGTTTTACGACGGTTCATATCTTAGCCTAACCTAACATAACATAACATAACATAACCTTACCTAACCTAACCTAACCGAACTTAACCCAACCCAACCCAACCCAACCTAACCTAATCGAACCCAAACCAACCTAACCTAACCTAACCTAACCTAACCTTACCCAACCTAACGACGGTTGCAAGCGCTTTCACATTGGATATCGCAGTTCCCGACTTGTAATGGTGAAAAACACTGCATCTCACTAAGTGACATTGTTTAATGCGGTTTTACGACGGTTCATATTTTAACCTAACCTAACATTCGCACTTGTATCTAAAAACGCTCTATTACATTGTTTCGTTCACAATTACGATATTTGCATAACCTCACAGTTTTCAGCAACTTATTGCAGTACAGAACGCTGTATCTCGCTAAATGACATCGTTCTTTAAGGTTTCACGATGCTTGCCTGCGCTTTAACGAGAATATCACAATATAGCAGTTTCGCACTTGTAACGATACAACACGCAGTAACTTGCTGGTTCATGCCGTTTTGTGTCCTTTCACAATATTTCACCTATCGCAGTTTCGTAGTCAATAAAACAACACTATCTCGTTAGATGACGTCGTTTTTGGTGGTTTCACGACGCTACCTAGCTTCAACTAACTCAACCTTACATAACCTTCGCACTTCTATTGTTAGAAAATGTTTTACTCGCTACTTTACAATGCTTTCTACAACATTACGACGGTTCATGCGATTTAACGTAAGATATCGCTGTTCCCGACTTGTAATGGTGAAAAACACTGCATCTCACTAAGTGACATTGTTTAATGCGGTTTTACGACGGTTCATATTTTAACCTAACCTAACCTAACCAAACCTAACCTCACCTAACCTAACCTAACCTAACTTAACTTAACCTAACCTAACTCAACCCAACCCAACCCAACCTAACCTAACCTAATCTAACTTAACCTAACCCAACCCAACCCAACCCCACCCAACCCAACCTAACCTAACCTAACCTAACCCAACCCAACCCAACCTAACCTAAACTAACCTAAAATTACCTAACCTAACCTAATCTAACCCAACCCAACCCAACCAAACCTAACCTAACCTAACCTAACCCAACCTAACCTACCATAACCTAACCTAACCCTACCCAACCCAACCCAACCCAACCTAACCTAACCTAACCTAACCAAACCTAACCTAACCTAACCTAACCTTACCTAACCTAACGTAACCTAACCTAACCTAACCTAACCTAACGTAACCTAACCTAACCTAACCTAACCTAACTCAACCCAACCCAAACCAACCCAACCCAACACAACCCAACCTAACCTAACCTAACCTAACCTAACCCAACCCAACCCAACCCCACCCTAACCTAACCTAACCCAATCTAACCCAACCCAACCCAACCTAACCTAATCCAACCCAAACTAACCTAACCTAACCTAACCTAACCTAACCCAACCTAACGACGGTTGCAAGCGCTTTCACATTAGATATCGCAGTTCCCGACTTGTAATGGTGAAAAACACTGCATCTCACTAAGTGACATTGTTTAATGCGGTTTTACGACAGTTCATATCTTAACCTAACCTAACATTCGCACTTGTATCTAAAAACGCTCTAATACACTGTTTCGTCCATAATTACGATATTTGCATAACCTCACAGTTTTTCAGAAACTTATTGCAGTACGGAACGCTGTATCGTCCTAAATGATATCGTTCTTTAAAGTTTCATGACGCTTGCATGCGCTTTAACGAGATTATCACAATATAGCAGTTTCGCACTTGTAACGGTACAACACGCAGTACCTGGCTAGTTCATGCCGTTTTGTGTCCTTTCACAATATTTCACCTATCGCAGTTTCGTAGTCACAATAAAACAACACTGTCTCGTTAGATGACGTCGTTTTTGGTGGTTTCACGACGCTACCTAGCTTAAACTAACTCAACCTAACATAACCTTCGCACTTCTATCGTTATAAAACGTTTTACTTGCTACTTTACATTGCTTTCTACAACATTACGACGGTTGCAAGCGCTTTCATATTAGATATCGCAGTTCCCGACTTTTAATGGTGAAAAACACTGAATCTCACTAAGTGACATTATTTAATGCGGTTTTACGACGGTTCATATCTTAACCTAGCCTAACATTCGCACTTTATCTAAAAACGCTCTATTACACTGTTTCGTTCACAATTACGATATTTGCATACCCTCACAGTTTTTCACCAACTTATTGCAGTACAGAACGCTGTATCTCGCTAAATGACATCGTTCTTTAAGGTTTCACGATGCTTGCATGCGCTTTAACGAGAATATCACAATATAGCAGTTTCGCACTTGTAACGGTACAACACGCAGTACCTGGCTAGTTCATGTCGTTTTGTGTCCTTTCACAATATTTCACCTATAGCACTTTCGTAGTAGCAATAAAACAACACTATCTCGTTAGATGACGTCGTTTTTGGTGGTTTCACGACGCTACGTAGCTTCAACTAACTCAACCTTACATACCCTTCGCACTTCTATCGTTAGAAAACGTTTTACTCGCTACTTTACAATGCTTTCTACAATATTACGACGGTTCATGCGATTTAACATAAGATATCGCAGTTCCCGACTTGTAATGGGGAAAAACACTGCATCTCACTAAGTGTCATTGTTTAATGCGGTTTTACGACGGTTCATATTTTAACCTAACCTAACCTAACCTAACCTTACCTTACCTAACCTAACCTAACCTAACTCAACCCAACCCAACCCAACCCAACCTAACCTAACCTAACCTAACCCAACCCAACCCAACCTAACCTAACCTAACCTAACCTAACCCAACCCAACCTAACCTAAACTAACCTAAAATTACCTAACCTAACCTAATCTAACCCAACCCAACCCAACCCAACCAAACCTAACCTAACCTAACCTAACCTAACCTAACCTAACCTTACCTAACCTAACGTAACCTAACCTAACCTAACCTAACGTAACCTAACCTAACCTACCCTAACCTAACTCAACCCAACCCAAACCAACCCAACCCAACCAAACCTAACCTAACCTAACCTAACCCAACCCAACCCAACCCCACCCAACCCAACCTAACCTAACCTAACCCAACCTAACCCAACCCAACCCAACCTAACCTAATCCAACCCAAACTAACCTAACCTAACCTAACCTAACCCAACCTAACGACGGTTGCAAGCGCTTTCACATTAGATATCGCAGTTCCCGACTTGTAATGGTGAAAAACACTGCATCTCACTAAGTGACATTGTTAATTGCGGTTTTACGACGGTTCATACTTTAACCTAACCTAACATTCGCACTTGTATCTAAAAACGCTCATTACACTGTTTCGTTCACAATTACAATATTTGCATAACCTCACAGTTTTTCAGCAACCTATTGCAGTACAGAACGCTGTATCTCGCTAAATGACATCGTTCTTTAAGGTTTCACGATGCTTGCCTGCGCTTTAACGAGAATATCACAATATAGCAGTTTCGCACTTGTAACGATACAACACGCAATAACTTGCTGGTTCATGCCGTTTTGTGTCCTTTCACAATATTTCACCTATCGCAGTTTCGTAGTCAATAAAACAACACTATCTCGTTAGATGACGTCGTTTTTGGTGGTTTCACGACGCTACCTAGCTTCAACTAACTCAACCTTACATAACCTTCGCACTTCTATCGTTAGAAAATGTTTTACTCGCTACTTTACAATGCTTTCTACAACATTACGACGGTTCATGCGATTTAACGTAAGATATCGCTGTTCCCGACTTGTAATGGTGAAAAACACTGCATCTCGCTAAGTGACATTGTTTAATGCGGTTTTACGACGGTTCATATTTTAACCTAACCTAACCTAACCTAACCTAACCTCACCTAACCTAACCTAACCTAACTTAACCTAACCTAACCTAACTCAACCCAACCCAACCTAACCTAACCTAATCTAACTTAACCTAACCCAACCCAACCCAACCCCACCCAACCCAACCTAACCTAACCTAACCTAACCCAACCCAACCCAACCTAACCTAAACTAACCTAAAATTACCTAACCTAACCTAATCTAACCCAACCCAACCCAACCAAACCTAACCTAACCTAACCTAACCCAACCTAACCTACCATAACCTAACCTAACCCTACCCAACCCAACCCAACCCAACCTAACCTAACCTAACCTAACCAAACCTAACCTAACCTAACCTTACCTAACCTAACATAACCTAACCTAACCTAACCTAACGTAACCTAACCTAACCTAACCTAACCTAACTCAACCCAACCCAAACCAACCCAACCCAACCCAACCCAACCTAACCTAACCTAACCTAACGCAACCCAACCCAACCCCACCCTAACCTAACCTAACCCAATCTAACCCAACCCAACCCAACCCAACCTAACCTAATCCAACCCAAACTAACCTAACCTAACCTAACCTAACCTAACCCAACCTAACGACGGTTGCAAGCGCTTTCACATTAGATATCGCAGTTCCCGACTTGTAATGGTGAAAAACACTGCATCTCACTAAGTGACATTGTTTAATGCGGTTTTACGACAGTTCATATCTTAACCTAACCTAACATTCGCACTTGTATCTAAAAACGCTCTAATACACTGTTTCGTCCATAATTACGATATTTGCATAACCTCACAGTTTTTCAGCAACTTATTGCAGTACAGAACGCTGTATCGTCCTAAATGACATCGTTCTTTAAAGTTTCATGACGCTTGCATGCGCTTTAACGAGATTATCACAATATAGCAGTTTCGCACTTGTAACGGTACAACACGCCGTACCTGGCTAGTTCATGCCGTTTTGTGTCCTTTCACAATATTTCACCTATCACAGTTTCGTAGTCACAATAAAACAACACTGTCTCATTAGATGACATCGTTTTTGGTGGTTTCACGACGCTACCTAGCTTAAACTAACTCAACCTAACATAACCTTCGCACTTCTATCGTTTCAAAACGTTTTACTTGCTACTTTACATTGCTTTCTACAACATTACGACGGTTGCAAGCGCTTTCATATTAGATATCGCAGTTCCCGACTTTTAATGGTGAAAAACACTGAATCTCACTAAGTGACAATATTTAATGCGGTTTTACGACGGTTCATATCTTAACCTAACCTAACATTCGCACTCGTATCTAAAAACGCTCTATGACACTGTTTCGTTCACAATTACGATATTTGCATGACCTCACAGTTTTTCACCAACTTATTACAGTACAGAACGCTGTATCTCGCTAAATGACAACGTTCTTTAAGGTTTCATGATGCTTGCATGCGCTTTAACTAGAATATCATAATATAGCAGTTTCGCACTTGTAACGGTACAACACGCAGTACCTGGCTAGTTCATGTCGTTTTGTGTCCTTTCACAATATTTCACCTATCGCAGTTTCGTAGTAGCAATAAAACAACACTATCTCGTTAGATGACGTCGTTTTTGGTGGTTTCACGACGCTGCCTAGCTTAAACTAACATAACTCAACCTAACATAACCTTCGCACTTCTATCGTTAGAAAACGTTTTACTCGCTACTTTACATTGCTTTCTACAACATTACGACGGTTGCAAGCGCTTTGACATTAGATATCGCAGTTCCCGACTTGTAATGGTGAAAAACACTGCATCTCACTAAGTGACATTGTTTAATGCGGTGTTACGACGGTTCATATCTTAACCTAACCTAACATTCGCACTTGTATCTAAAAACGCTCTATTACACTGTTTCGTTCACAATTACGATATCTGCATAACCTCACAGTTTTTCAGCAACTTATTGCAGTACAGAACGCTGTATCTCGCTAAATGACAACGTTCTTTAAGGTTTCACGATGCTTGCATGCGCTTTAACTAGAATATCATAATATAGCAGTTTCGCACTTGTAACGGTACAACACGCAGTACCTGGCTAGTTCATGTCGTTTTGTGTCCTTTCACAATATTTCACCTATAGCACTTTCGTAGTAGCAATAAAACAACACTATCTCGTTAGATGACGTCGTTTTTGGTGGTTTCACGACGCTACGTAGCTTCAACTAACTCAACCTTACATAACCTTCGCACTTCTATCGTTAGAAAACGTTTTACTCGCTACTTTACAATGCTTTCTACAATATTACGACGGTTTATGCGATTTAACAAAAGATATCGCAGTTCCCGACTTGTAATGGGGAAAAACACTGCATCTCACTAAGTGACATTGTTTAATGCGGTTTTACGACGGTTCATATTTTAACCTAACCTAACCTAACCTAACCTTACCTTACCTAACCTAACCTAACCTAACCTAACCTAACTCAACCCAACCCAACCCAACCCAACCTAACCTAACCTAACCTAACCTAACCCAACCCAACCCAACCTAACCTAACCTAACCTAACCTAACCCAACCCAACCCAACCTAACCTAAACTAACCTAAAATTACCTAACCTAACCTAATCTAACCCAACCCAACCCAACCCAACCAAACCTAACCTAACCTAACCTAACCCAACCTAACCTAACCTAACCTAACCTAACCTTACCCAACCCACCCCAACCCCACCCAACCTAACCTAACCTAACCAAACCTAACCTAACCTAACCTAACCTTACCTAACCTAACGTAACCTAACCTAACCTAACCTAACGTAACCTAACCTAACCTACCCTAACCTAACTCAACCCAACCCAAACCAACCCAACCCAACCAAACCTAACCTAACCTAACCTAACCCAACCCAACCTAACCTAACCTTACCCAACCCACCCCAACCCAACCCAACCTAACCTAACCTAACCAAACCTAACCAAACCTAACCTAACCTTACCTAACCTAACGTAACCTAACCTAACCTAACCTAACGTAACCTAACCTAACCTACCCTAACCTAACTCAACCCAACCCAAACCAACCCAACCCAACCAAACCTAACCTAACCTAACCTAACCCAACCCAACCTAACCTAACCTAACCCAACCTAACCCAACCCAACCCAACCCAACCTAACCTAATCCAACCCAAACTAACCTAACCTAACCTAACCTAACCCAACCTAACGACGGTTGCAAGCGCTTTCACATTAGATATCGCAGTTCCCGACTTGTAATGGTGAAAAACACTGCATCTCACTAAGTGACATTGTTAATTGCGGTTTTACGACGGTTCATATTTTAACCTAACCTAACATTCGCACTTGTATCTAAAAACGCTCATTACACTGTTTCGTTCACAATTACAATATTTGCATAACCTCACAGTTTTTCAGCAACCTATTGCAGTACAGAACGCTGTATCTCGCTAAATGACATCGTTCTTTAAGGTTTTACGATGCTTGCATGCGCTTTAACGAGAATATCACAATATAGCAGTTTCACACTTGTAACGGTACAACACGCAGTAACTGGCTAGTTCATGCCGTTTTGTGTCCTTTCACAATATTTCACCTATCGCAGTTTTGTAGTCACAATAAAACAACACTATCTCGTTAGATGACGTCGTTTTTGGTGGTTTCACGACGCTACCTAGCTTAAACTAACTCAACCTAACATAACCTTCGCACTTCTATCGTTAGAAAACGTTTTACTCGCTACTTTACAATGCTTTCTACAACATTACGACGGTTCATGCGATTTAACATAAGATATAACAGTTCCCGACTTGTAATGGTGAAAAACACTGCATCTCACAAAGTGACATTGTTTAATGCGGTTTTACGACGGTTCATATCTTAACCTAACCTAACCTAACCTTACCTATACTAACGTAAACTAACCTAACCTAACCTAACCCAACCTAACCCAACCCAACCCAACCTAACCTAATCCAACCCAAACCAACGTAACCTAACCTAACCTAACCTAACCCAACCTAACGACGGTTGCAAGCGCTTTCACATTAGATATCGCAGTTCCCGACTTGTAATGGTGAAAAACACTGCATCTCACCAAGTGACATTGTTAATTGCGGTTTTACAACGGTTCATATCTTAACCTAACCTAACATTCGCACTTGTATCTAAAAACGCTGTAATACACTGTTTCGTTCTTAATTACGATATTTGCATAACCTCACAGTTTTTCAGCAACTTATTGCAGTACAGAACGCTGTATCGTCCTAAATGACATCGTTCTTTAAAGTTTCACGACGCTTGCATGCGCTTTAACGAGAATATCACAATATAGCAGTTTCGCACTTGTAACGATACAACATGCAGTAACTTGCTAGTTCATGCCGTTTTGTGTCCTTTCCCAATATTTCACCTATCGCAGTTTCGTAGTCAATAAAACAACACTATCTCGTTAGATGACGTCGTTTTTGGTGGTTTCACGACGCTACCTAGCTTCAACTAACTCAACCTTACATAACCTTCGCACTTCTATCGTTAGAAAATGTTTTACTCACTACTTTACAATGCTTTCTACAACATTACGACGGTTCATGCGATTTAACGTAAGATATCGCTGTTCCCGACTTGTAATGGTGAAAAACACTGCATCTCACTAAGTGACATTGTTTAATGCGGTTTAACGACGGTTCATATTTTAACCTAACCTAACCTAACCTAACCTAACCTCACCTAACCTAACCTAACCTAACTTAACCTAACCTAACCTAACTCAACCCAACCCAACCACACCCAACCTAACCTAACCTAATCTAACTTAACCTAACCCAACCCAACCCAACCCCACCCAACCCAACCTAACCTAACCTAACCTAACCCAACCCAACCCAACCTAACCTAAACTAACCTAAAATTACCTAACCTAACCTAATCTAACCCAACCCAACCCAACCCAACCAAACCTAACCTAACCTAACCTAACCCAACCTAACCTACCATAACCTAACCTAACCCTACCCAACCCAACCCAACCCAACCTAACCTAACCTAACCTAAGCAAACATAACCTAACCTAACCTAACCTTACCTAACCTAACGTAACCTAACCTAACCTAACCTAACCTAACGTAACCTAACCTAACCTAACCTAACCTAACTCAACCCAACCCAACCCAACCCAACCCAACCCAACCTAACCTAACCTAACCTAACCTAACCCAACCCAACCCAACCCCACCCTAACCTAACCTAACCCAATCTAACCCAACCCAACCCAACCCAACCTAACCTAATCCAACCCAAACTAACCTAACCTAACCTAACCTAACCTAACCCAACCTAACGACGGTTGCAAGCACTTTCACATTAGATATCGCAGTTCCCGACTTGTAATGGTGAAAAACACTGCATCTCACTAAGTGACATTGTTAATTGCGGTTTTACGACGGTTCATATTTTAACCTAACCTAACATTCGCACTTGTATCTAAAAACGCTCATTACACTGTTTCGTCCATAATTACGATATTTGCATAACCTCACAGTTTTTCAGCAACTTATTGCAGTACAGAACGCTGTATCGTCCTAAATGACATCGTTCTTTAAAGTTTCATGACGCTTGCATGCGCTTTAACGAGATTATCACAATATAGCAGTTTCGCACTTGTAACGGTACAACACGCCGTACCTGGCTAGTTCATGCCGTTTTGTGTCCTTTCACAATATTTCACCTATCACAGTTTCGTAGTCACAATAAAACAACACTGTCTCATTAGATGACATCGTTTTTGGTGGTTTCACGACGCTACCTAGCTTAAACTAACTCAACCTAACATAACCTTCGCACTTCTATCGTTTCAAAACGTTTTACTTGCTACTTTACATTGCTTTCTACAACATTACGACGGTTGCAAGCGCTTTCATATTAGATATCGCAGTTCCCGACTTTTAATGGTGAAAAACACTGAATCTCACTAAGTGACAATATTTAATGCGGTTTTACGACGGTTCATATCTTAACCTAACCTAACATTCGCACTCGTATCTAAAAACGCTCTATGACACTGTTTCGTTCACAATTACGATATTTGCATGACCTCACAGTTTTTCACCAACTTATTACAGTACAGAACGCTGTATCTCGCTAAATGACAACGTTCTTTAAGGTTTCATGATGCTTGCATGCGCTTTAACTAGAATATCATAATATAGCAGTTTCGCACTTGTAACGGTACAACACGCAGTACCTGGCTAGTTCATGTCGTTTTGTGTCCTTTCACAATATTTCACCTATCGCAGTTTCGTAGTAGCAATAAAACAACACTATCTCGTTAGATGACGTCGTTTTTGGTGGTTTCACGACGCTGCCTAGCTTAAACTAACATAACTCAACCTAACATAACCTTCGCACTTCTATCGTTAGAAAACGTTTTACTCGCTACTTTACATTGCTTTCTACAACATTACGACGGTTGCAAGCGCTTTGACATTAGATATCGCAGTTCCCGACTTGTAATGGTGAAAAACACTGCATCTCACTAAGTGACATTGTTTAATGCGGTGTTACGACGGTTCATATCTTAACCTAACCTAACATTCGCACTTGTATCTAAAAACGCTCTATTACACTGTTTCGTTCACAATTACGATATCTGCATAACCTCACAGTTTTTCAGCAACTTATTGCAGTACAGAACGCTGTATCTCGCTAAATGACAACGTTCTTTAAGGTTTCACGATGCTTGCATGCGCTTTAACTAGAATATCATAATATAGCAGTTTCGCACTTGTAACGGTACAACACGCAGTACCTGGCTAGTTCATGTCGTTTTGTGTCCTTTCACAATATTTCACCTATAGCACTTTCGTAGTAGCAATAAAACAACACTATCTCGTTAGATGACGTCGTTTTTGGTGGTTTCACGACGCTACGTAGCTTCAACTAACTCAACCTTACATAACCTTCGCACTTCTATCGTTAGAAAACGTTTTACTCGCTACTTTACAATGCTTTCTACAATATTACGACGGTTCATGCGATTTAACAAAAGATATCGCAGTTCCCGACTTGTAATGGGGAAAAACACTGCATCTCACTAAGTGACATTGTTTAATGCGGTTTTACGACGGTTCATATTTTAACCTAACCTAACCTAACCTAACCTTACCTTACCTAACCTAACCTAACCTAACCTAACCTAACTCAACCCAACCCAACCCAACCCAACCTAACCTAACCTAACCTAACCTAACCCAACCCAACCCAACCTAACCTAACCTAACCTAACCTAACCCAACCCAACCCAACCTAACCTAAACTAACCTAAAATTACCTAACCTAACCTAATCTAACCCAACCCAACCCAACCCAACCAAACCTAACCTAACCTAACCTAACCCAACCTAACCTAACCTAACCTAACCTAACCTTACCCAACCCACCCCAACCCCACCCAACCTAACCTAACCTAACCAAACCTAACCTAACCTAACCTAACCTTACCTAACCTAACGTAACCTAACCTAACCTAACCTAACGTAACCTAACCTAACCTACCCTAACCTAACTCAACCCAACCCAAACCAACCCAACCCAACCAAACCTAACCTAACCTAACCTAACCCAACCCAACCTAACCTAACCTTACCCAACCCACCCCAACCCAACCCAACCTAACCTAACCTAACCAAACCTAACCAAACCTAACCTAACCTTACCTAACCTAACGTAACCTAACCTAACCTAACCTAACGTAACCTAACCTAACCTACCCTAACCTAACTCAACCCAACCCAAACCAACCCAACCCAACCAAACCTAACCTAACCTAACCTAACCCAACCCAACCTAACCTAACCTAACCCAACCTAACCCAACCCAACCCAACCCAACCTAACCTAATCCAACCCAAACTAACCTAACCTAACCTAACCTAACCCAACCTAACGACGGTTGCAAGCGCTTTCACATTAGATATCGCAGTTCCCGACTTGTAATGGTGAAAAACACTGCATCTCACTAAGTGACATTGTTAATTGCGGTTTTACGACGGTTCATATTTTAACCTAACCTAACATTCGCACTTGTATCTAAAAACGCTCATTACACTGTTTCGTTCACAATTACAATATTTGCATAACCTCACAGTTTTTCAGCAACCTATTGCAGTACAGAACGCTGTATCTCGCTAAATGACATCGTTCTTTAAGGTTTTACGATGCTTGCATGCGCTTTAACGAGAATATCACAATATAGCAGTTTCACACTTGTAACGGTACAACACGCAGTAACTGGCTAGTTCATGCCGTTTTGTGTCCTTTCACAATATTTCACCTATCGCAGTTTTGTAGTCACAATAAAACAACACTATCTCGTTAGATGACGTCGTTTTTGGTGGTTTCACGACGCTACCTAGCTTAAACTAACTCAACCTAACATAACCTTCGCACTTCTATCGTTAGAAAACGTTTTACTCGCTACTTTACAATGCTTTCTACAACATTACGACGGTTCATGCGATTTAACATAAGATATAACAGTTCCCGACTTGTAATGGTGAAAAACACTGCATCTCACAAAGTGACATTGTTTAATGCGGTTTTACGACGGTTCATATCTTAACCTAACCTAACCTAACCTTACCTATACTAACGTAAACTAACCTAACCTAACCTAACCCAACCTAACCCAACCCAACCCAACCTAACCTAATCCAACCCAAACCAACGTAACCTAACCTAACCTAACCTAACCCAACCTAACGACGGTTGCAAGCGCTTTCACATTAGATATCGCAGTTCCCGACTTGTAATGGTGAAAAACACTGCATCTCACCAAGTGACATTGTTTAATGCGGTTTTACGACGGTTCATATCTTAACCTAACCTAACATTCGCACTTGTATCTAAAAACGCTGTAATACACTGTTTCGTTCTTAATTACGATATTTGCATAACCTCACAGTTTTTCAGCAACTTATTGCAGTACAGAACGCTGTATCGTCCTAAATGACATCGTTCTTTAAAGTTTCACGACGCTTGCATGCGCTTTAACGAGAATATCACAATATAGCAGTTTCGCACTTGTAACGATACAACATGCAGTAACTTGCTAGTTCATGCCGTTTTGTGTCCTTTCCCAATATTTCACCTATCGCAGTTTCGTAGTCAATAAAACAACACTATCTCGTTAGATGACGTCGTTTTTGGTGGTTTCACGACGCTACCTAGCTTCAACTAACTCAACCTTACATAACCTTCGCACTTCTATCGTTAGAAAATGTTTTACTCACTACTTTACAATGCTTTCTACAACATTACGACGGTTCATGCGATTTAACGTAAGATATCGCTGTTCCCGACTTGTAATGGTGAAAAACACTGCATCTCACTAAGTGACATTGTTTAATGCGGTTTAACGACGGTTCATATTTTAACCTAACCTAACCTAACCTAACCTAACCTCACCTAACCTAACCTAACCTAACTTAACCTAACCTAACCTAACTCAACCCAACCCAACCCAACCCAACCTAACCTAACCTAATCTAACTTAACCAAACCCAACCCAACCCAACCCCACCCAACCCAACCTAACCTAACCTAACCTAACCCAACCCAACCCAACCTAACCTAAACTAACCTAAAATTACCTAACCTAACCTAATCTAACCCAACCCAACCCAACCAAACCTAACCTAACCTAACCTAACCCAACCTAACCTACCA
This sequence comes from Rhipicephalus microplus, assembly GCF_043290135.1. NCBI lineage: Eukaryota > Metazoa > Arthropoda > Arachnida > Ixodida > Ixodidae > Rhipicephalus > Rhipicephalus microplus. Next base: position 511,575,832 of record NC_134710.1, read on the forward strand.
TAACCTAACCTAACCCTACCCAACCCAACCCAACCCAACCTAACCTAACCTAAGCAAACATAACCTAACCTAACCTAACCTTACCTAACCTAACGTAACCTAACCTAACCTAACCTAACCTAACGTAACCTAACCTAACCTAACCTAACCTAACTCAACCCAACCCAAACCAACCCAACCCAACCCAACCTAACCTAACCTAACCTAACCTAACCCAACCCAACCCAACCCCACCCTAACCTAACCTAACCCAATCTAACCCAACCCAACCCAACCCAACCTAACCTAATCCAACCCAAACTAACCTAACCTAACCTAACCTAACCTAACCCAACCTAACGACGGTTGCAAGCACTTTCACATTAGATATCGCAGTTCCCGACTTGTAATGGTGAAAAACACTGCATCTCACTAAGTGACATTGTTAATTGCGGTTTTACGACGGTTCATATTTTAACCTAACCTAACATTCGCACTTGTATCTAAAAACGCTCATTACACTGTTTCGTCCATAATTACGATATTTGCATAACCTCACAGTTTTTACGCAACTTATTGCAGTACAGAACGCTGTATCGTCCTAAATGACATCGTTCTTTAAAGTTTCATGACGCTTGCATGCGCTTTAACGAGAATATCACAATATAGCAGTTTCACACTTGTAACGGTACAACACGCAGTAACTGGCTAGTTCATGCCGTTTTGTGTCCTTTCACAATATTTCACCTATCGCAGTTTTGTAGTCACAATAAAACAACACTATCTCGTTAGATGACGTCGTTTTTGGTGGTTTCACGACGCTACCTAGCTTAAACTAACTCAACCTAACATAACCTTCGCACTTCTATCGTTAGAAAACGTTTTACTCGCTACTTTACAATGCTTTCTACAACATTACGACGGTTCATGCGATTTAACATAAGATATAACAGTTCCCGACTTGTAATGGTGAAAAACACTGCATCTCACAAGGTGACATTGTTTAATGCGGTTTTACGACGGTTCATATCTTAACCTAACCTTACCTATACTAACGTAAACTAACCTAACCTCACCTAACCCAACCTAACCCAACCCAAACCAACGTAACCTAACCTAACCTAACCTAACCCAACCTAACGACGGTTGCAAGCGCTTTCACATTAGATATCGCAGTTCCCGACTTGTAATGGTGAAAAACACTGCATCTCACCAAGTGACATTGTTTAATGCGGTTTTACGACGGTTCATATCTTAACCTAACCTAACATTCGCACTTGTATCTAAAAACGCTGTAATACACTGTTTCGTTCTTAATTACGATATTTGCATAACCTCACAGTTTTTCAGCAACTTATTGCAGTACAGAACGCTGTATCGTCCTAAATGACATCGTTCTTTAAAGTTTCACGACGCTTGCATGCGCTTTAACGAGAATATCACAATATAGCAGTTTCGCACTTGTAACGATACAACATGCAGTAACTTGCTAGTTCATGCCGTTTTGTGTCCTTTCCCAATATTTCACCTATCGCAGTTTCGTAGTCAATAAAACAACACTATCTCGTTAGATGACGTCGTTTTTGGTGGTTTCACGACGCTACCTAGCTTCAACTAACTCAACCTTACATAACCTTCGCACTTCTATCGTTAGAAAATGTTTTACTCACTACTTTACAATGCTTTCTACAACATTACGACGGTTCATGCGATTTAACGTAAGATATCGCTGTTCCCGACTTGTAATGGTGAAAAACACTGCATCTCACTAAGTGACATTGTTTAATGCGGTTTAACGACGGTTCATATTTTAACCTAACCTAACCTAACCTAACCTAACCTCACCTAACCTAACCTAACCTAACTTAACCTAACCTAACCTAACTCAACCCAACCCAACCCAACCCAACCTAACCTAACCTAATCTAACTTAACCAAACCCAACCCAACCCAACCCCACCCAACCCAACCTAACCTAACCTAACCTAACCCAACCCAACCCAACCTAACCTAAACTAACCTAAAATTACCTAACCTAACCTAATCTAACCCAACCCAACCCAACCAAACCTAACCTAACCTAACCTAACCCAACCTAACCTACCATAACCTAACCTAACCCTACCCAACCCAACCCAACCCAACCTAACCTAACCTAAGCAAACATAACCTAACCTAACCTAACCTTACCTAACCTAACGTAACCTAACCTAACCTAACCTAACCTAACGTAACCTAACCTAACCTAACCTAACCTAACTCAACCCAACCCAAACCAACCCAACCCAACCCAACCTAACCTAACCTAACCTAACCTAACCCAACCCAACCCAACCCCACCCTAACCTAACCTAACCCAATCTAACCCAACCCAACCCAACCCAACCTAACCTAATCCAACCCAAACTAACCTAACCTAACCTAACCTAACCTAACCCAACCTAACGACGGTTGCAAGCACTTTCACATTAGATATCGCAGTTCCCGACTTGTAATGGTGAAAAACACTGCATCTCACTAAGTGACATTGTTAATTGCGGTTTTACGACGGTTCATATTTTAACCTAACCTAACATTCGCACTTGTATCTAAAAACGCTCATTACACTGTTTCGTCCATAATTACGATATTTGCATAACCTCACAGTTTTTACGCAACTTATTGCAGTACAGAACGCTGTATCGTCCTAAATGACATCGTTCTTTAAAGTTTCATGACGCTTGCATGCGCTTTAACGAGAATATCACAATATAGCAGTTTCACACTTGTAACGGTACAACACGCAGTAACTGGCTAGTTCATGCCGTTTTGTGTCCTTTCACAATATTTCACCTATCGCAGTTTTGTAGTCACAATAAAACAACACTATCTCGTTAGATGACGTCGTTTTTGGTGGTTTCACGACGCTACCTAGCTTAAACTAACTCAACCTAACATAACCTTCGCACTTCTATCGTTAGAAAACGTTTTACTCGCTACTTTACAATGCTTTCTACAACATTACGACGGTTCATGCGATTTAACATAAGATATAACAGTTCCCGACTTGTAATGGTGAAAAACACTGCATCTCACAAGGTGACATTGTTTAATGCGGTTTTACGACGGTTCATATCTTAACCTAACCTTACCTATACTAACGTAAACTAACCTAACCTCACCTAACCCAACCTAACCCAACCCAAACCAACGTAACCTAACCTAACCTAACCTAACCCAACCTAACGACGGTTGCAAGCGCTTTCACATTAGATATCGCAGTTCCCGACTTGTAATGGTGAAAAACACTGCATCTCACCAAGTGACATTGTTTAATGCGGTTTTACGACGGTTCATATCTTAACCTAACCTAACATTCGCACTTGTATCTAAAAACGCTGTAATACACTGTTTCGTTCTTAATTACGATATTTGCATAACCTCACAGTTTTTCAGCAACTTATTGCAGTACAGAACGCTGTATCGTCCTAAATGACATCGTTCTTTAAAGTTTCACGACGCTTGCATGCGCTTTAACGAGAATATCACAATATAGCAGTTTCGCACTTGTAACGATACAACATGCAGTAACTTGCTAGTTCATGCCGTTTTGTGTCCTTTCCCAATATTTCACCTATCGCAGTTTCGTAGTCAATAAAACAACACTATCTCGTTAGATGACGTCGTTTTTGGTGGTTTCACGACGCTACCTAGCTTCAACTAACTCAACCTTACATAACCTTCGCACTTCTATCGTTAGAAAATGTTTTACTCGCTACTTTACAATGCTTTCTACAACATTACGACGGTTCATGCGATTTAACATAAGATATCGCAGTTCCCGACATGTAATGGTGAAAAACACTGCATCTCACTAAGTGACATTGTTTCATGCGGTTTTACGACGGTTCATATTTTAACCTAACCTAACCTAACTTAACCTAACCTAACCTAACCCAACCCAACCCAACCCAACCCAACCTAACCTAACCTAATCTAACTTAACCTAACCCAACCCAACCCAACCCCACCCAACCCAGCCTAACCTAACCTAACCTAACCCAACCCAACCCAACCTAACCTAAACTAACCTAAAATTACCTAACCTAACCTAATCTAACCCAACCCAACCCAACCAAACCAAACATAACCTAACCTAACCTAACCCAACCTAACCTAACCTAACCTAACCTAACCCTACCCAACCCAACCCAACCCAACCCAACCTAACCTAACCTAACCTAACCTAACCAAACCTAACCTAACCTAACCTAACCTTACCTAACCTAACGTAACCTAACCTAACCTAACCTAACCTAACGTAACCTAACCTAACCTAACCTAACCTAACTCAACCCAACCCAACCCAATCCAACCCAACCCAACCTAACCTAACCTAACCTAACCCAACCCAACCCCACCCAACCCACCCTAACCTAACCTAACCCAACCTAACCCAACCCAACCCAACCCAACCTAACCTAATCCAACCCAAACTAACCTAACCTAACCTAACCTAACCTAACCCAACCTAACGACGGTTGCAAGCGCTTTCACATTAGATATCGCAGTTCCCGACTTGTATAGGTGAAAAACACTGCATCTCACCAAGTGACATTGTTTAATGCGGTTTTACGACGGTTCATATCTTAACCTAACCTAACATTCGCACTTGTATCTAAAAACGCTGTAATAACCTGTTTCGTTCTCAATTACGATATTTGCATAACCTCACAGTTTTTCAGCAACTTATTGCAGTACAGAACGCTGTATCTCGCTAAATGACATCGTTCTTTAAAGTTTCACGACGCTTGCATGCGCTTTAACGAGAATATCACAATATAGCAGTTTTGCACTTGTAACGGTACAACATGCAGTACCTGGCTAGTTCATGCCGTTTTGTGTCCTTTCACAATATTTCACCTATCGCAGCTTCGTAGTCACAATAAAACAACACCTTCTCGTTAGATGACGTCGTTTTTGGTGGTTTCACGACGCTACCTAGCTTAAACTAACTCAACCTAACATAACCTTCGCACTTCTATCGTTTGAAAACGTTTTACTTGCTACTTTACATTGCTTTCTACAACATTACGACGGTTGCAAGCGCTTTCATATTAGATATCGCAGTTCCCGACTTGTAATGGTGAAAAACACTGAATCTCACTAAGTGACATTGTTTAATGCGGTTTTACGACGGTTCATATCTTAACCTAACCTAACATTCACACTTGTATCTGAAAACGCTCTATTACACTGTTTCGTTCACAATTACGATATTTGCATGACCTCACAGTTTTTCACCAACTTGTTACAGTACAGAACGCTGTATCTCGCTAAATGACAACGTTCTTTAAGGTTTCATGATGCTTGCATGCGCTTTAACTAGAATATCATAATATAGCAGTTTCGCACTTGTAACGGTACAACACGCAGTACTTGGCTAGTTCATGTCGTTTTGTGTCCTTTCACAATATTTCACCTATCGCAGTTTCGTAGTAGCAATAAAACAACACTATCTCGTTAGATGACGTCGTTTTTGGTGGTTTCACGACGCTGCCTAGCTTAAACTAACATAACTCAACCTAACATAACCTTCGCACTTCTTTCGTTAGAAAACGTTTTACTCGCTACTTTACATTGCTTTCTACAACATTACGACGGTTTCAAGCGCTTTCACATTAGATATCGCAGTTCCTGACTTGTAATGGTGAAAAACACTGCATCTCACTAAGTGACATTGTTTAATGCTGTTTTACGACGGTTCATATCTTAACCTAACCTAACCTTACCTAACCTAACCTAACTTAACCTAACCTAACCTAACCATCCTAACATAACCTAACCTAACCTAACCTAACGCAACCCAACCTACCCTAACCTAACCTAACCTAACCTAACCCAACCCAACCCAACCCAACCCAACCCAAACCAACCCAACCCAACCCAACCCAACCTAACGACGGTTGCAAGCGCTTTCACAATAGATATCGCAGTTCCCGACTTGAAATGGTGAAAAACACTGCATTTCCCTAAGTGACACTGTTTAATGCGGTTTTACGACGGTTCATATCTTAACCTAGCCTAACATTCGCACTTTATCTAAAAACGCTCTATTACACTGTTTCGTTCACAATTACGATATTTGCATACCCTCACAGTTTTTCACCAACTTATTGCAGTACAGAACGCTGTATCTCGCTAAATGACAACGTTCTTTAAGGTTTCATGATGCTTGCATGCACTTTAACTAGAATATCATAATATAGCAGTTTCGCACTTGTAACGGTACAACACGCAGTACCTGGCTACTTCATGTCGTTTTGTGTCCTTTCACAATATTTCACCTATCGCAGTTTCGTAGTAGCAATAAAACAACACTATCTCGTTAGATGACGTCGTTTTTGGTGGTTTCACGACGCTACCTAGCTTAAACTAACTCAACCTAACACACCCTTCGCACTTCTATCGTTAGAAAACGTTTTACTCGCTACTTTACATTGCTTTCTACATCATTACGACGGTTCATGCGATTTAACATAAGATATCGCAGTTCCCGACTTGTAATGGTGAAAAACACTGCATCTCACTAAGTGACATTGTTTAATGCGGTTTTACGACGGTTCACATCTTAACCTAACCTAACCTAACCTTACCTAACCTAACCTAACCTAACTTAAGCTAACCTAACCTAACCTATTTCAACCCAACCCAACCCAAACCAACCTAACCTAACCTAACTTAACCTAACCCAACCCAACCCAACCCCACCCAACCCAACCTAACCTAACCTAACCCAACCCAACCCAACCTAAATTAAACTAACCTAAAATTACCTAACCTAACCTAATCTAACCTAACCCAACCCAACCTAACCTAACCTAACCTAACCCAACCTAACCTAACCTAACCTAACCCTACCCAACCCAACCCAACCCAACCCAACCTAACCTAACCTAACCTAACCTAACCAAACCAAATCTAACCTAGCCTAACCTAACCTAACCTTACCTAACCTAACGTAACCTAACCTAACCTAACCTAACCTAACGTAACCTAACCTAACCTAACCTAACCCAACCTAACCCAACCCAACCCAACCCAACCTAACCTAATCCAACTCAAACTAACCTAACCTAACCTAACCTAACCTAACCCAACGTAACGACGGTTGCAAGCGCTTTCACATTAGATATCGCAGTTCCCGACTTGTAATGGTGAAAAACACTGCATCTCACTAAGTGACATTGTTTAATGTGGTTTTACGACGGTTCATATCTTAACCTAACCTAACATTCGCACTTGTATCTAAAAACGCTCTAATACACTGTTTCGTTCACAATTACGATATTTGCATAACCTCACAGTTTTTCAGCAACTTATTTCAGTACAGAACGCTTTATCGTCCTAAATGACATCGTTCTTTAAGGTTTCACGACGCTTGCATGCGCTTTAACGAGAATATCACAATATAGCAGTTTCGCACTTGTAACGGTACAACACGCAGTACCTGGCTAGTTCATGCCGTTTTGTGTGCTTTCACAACAATTCACCTATTGCAGTTTCGTACCTGCATTAAAACAACACTATTTCGTTAGATGACGTCCTTTTTTGGTGGTTTCACGACGCTACCTAGCTTAAACTAACATAACTTAACCTAACATAACCTTCGCACTTCTCTCGTTAGAAAACGTTTTACTCGCTACTTTACAATGCTTTCTACAACATTACGACGGTTCATGCGATTTAACATAAGATATCGCAGTTCCCGACTTGTAATGGTGAAAAACACTGCATCTCACTAAGTGACATTGTTTAATGCGGTTTAACGACGTTTCATATCTTAACCTAACCTACCCTAACCTTACCTAACCTAACCTAACCTAACGTAACCTAACTTAACCTAACCTAACCTAACCCAACCCAACCAAACCCAACCCAACCTAACCTAACCTAACCTAACCTAATCAAACCTAACCTAACCTAACCTAACCTTACCTAACCTAACCTAACCTTACCTAACCTAACGTAACCTAACGTAACCTAACCTAACCTAACCTAACCTAACCCAACCTAACGCAACCCAACCCAACCCAACCCAACCTAACCTAATCCAACCCAAACCAACCTAACCTAACCTAACCTAACCTAACCCAACCTAACGACGGTTGCAAGCGCTTTCACATTAGATATCGCAGTTCCCGACTTGTAATGGTGAAAAACCCTGCATCTCACTAAGTGACATTGTTTAATGCGGTTTTACGATGGTTCATATCCTAACCTAACCTAACATTCGCACTTGTATCTAAAAACGCTCTATTACACTGTTTCGTTCACAATTACGATATTTGCATAACCTCACAGTTTTTCAGCAACTTATTGCAGTACAGAACGCTGTATCTCGCTAAATGACATCGTTCTTTAAGGTTTCACGATGCTTGCATGCGCTTTAACGAGAATATCACAATATATCAGTTTCGCACTTGTAACGGTACAACACGCAGTACCTGGCTAGTTCATGCCGTTTTGTGTCCTTTCACAATATTTCACCTATCGCAGTTTCGTAGTCATAATAAAACAACACTATCTCGTAAGATGACGTCGTTTTTGGTGATTTCACGACGCTACCTAGCTTAAACTAACTCAACCTTACATAACCTTGGCACTTCTATCGTTAGAAAACGTTTTAATCGCTACTTTACAATGCTTTCTACAACGTTACGACGGTTCATGCGATTTAACATAAGATATCGCAGTTCCCGACTTGTAATGATGAAAAACACTGCATCTCACTAAGTGACATTGTTTATTGCGGTTTTACGACGGTTCATATCTTAACCTAACCTAACCTAACCTTACCTAACCTAACCTAACCCAACGTAACCTAACTTAACCTAACCTAACCCAACCCAACCCAACCCAACCCAACCTAACCTAACCTAACCTAACCTAACCTAACCAAACCTAACCTTACCTAACCTAACCTTACCTAACCTAACCTAACCTAACCTAACCCAACCCAACCCAACCCAACCCAACCCAACCCAACCTAACCTAACCTAACCTAACCTTACCTAACCTAACGTAACCTAACGTAACCTAACCTAACCTAACCTAACCCAACCTAACGCAACCCAACCCAACCCAACCCAACCTAACCTAATCCAACCCAAACCAACCTAACCTAACCTAACCTAACCCAACCTAACGACGGTTGCAAGCGCTTTCACATTAGATATCGCAGTTCCCGACTTGTAATGGTGAAAAACACTGCATCTCACTAAGTGACATTGTTTAATGCAGTTTTACGATGGTTCATATCCTAACCTAACCTAACATTCGCACTTGTATCTAAAAACGCTCTATTACACTGTTTCGTTCACAATTACGATATTTGCATAACCTCACAGTTTTTCAGCAACTTATTGCAGTACAGAACGCTGTATCTCGCTAAATGACATCGTTCTTTAAGGTTTCACGATGCTTGCATGCGCTTTAACGAGAATATCACAATATATCAGTTTCGCACTTGTAACGGTACAACACGCAGTACCTGGCTATTTCATGCCGTTTTGTGTCCTTTCACAATATTTCACCTATCGCAGTTTCGTAGTCATAATAAAACAACACTATCTCGTAAGATGACGTCGTTTTTGGTGGTTTCACGACGCTACCTAGCTTAAACTAACTCAACCTTACATAACCTTCGCACTTCTATCGTTAGAAAACGTTTTACTCGCTACTTTACAATGCTTTCTACAACGTTACGACGGTTCATGCGATTTAACATAAGATATCGCAGTTCCCGACTTGTAATGATGAAAAACACTGCATCTCACTAAGTGACATTGTTTATTGCGGTTTTACGACGGTTCATATCTTAACCTAACCTAACATTCGCACTTGTATCTCAAAATGCTCTATTACATTGTTTCGTTCAAAATTACGATATTTGCATGACCTCACAGTTTTCAGCAACTTATTGCAGTACAGAAAGCTGTATCTCGCTAAATGACATCGTTCTTTAAGGTTTCACGATGCTTGCATGCGCTTTAACGAGAATATCCCAACATAGCAGTTTCGCACTTGTAACGGAACAACACGCAGTATTTGGCTTGTTCATGCCGTTTTGTGTGCTTTCACAACATTTCACCTATCGCAGTTTTGTACTCGCAATAAATAAACACTATCTCGTTAGATGCCGTCGTTTTTGGTGGTTTCACGACGCTACCTAGCTTAAACTAACATAACTCAACCTAACATAACCTTCGCACTTCTACCGTTAGAAAACGTTTTACTCGCTACTTTACAATGCTTTCTACAACATTACGAGGGTTTCATGCGATTTAACATAAGATATCGCAGTTCCCGACTTGTAATGGTGAAAAACACCGCATCTCACTAAGTGACATTGTTTAATGCGGTTTTACGACGGTTCATATCTTAACCTAACCTAACCTAACCTAACCTTACCTAACCTAACCTAAGCTAACCTAACATAACCTAACTTAACCTAACCTAACCTAACCTAACCCAACCCAACCCAACCCAACCCAACCTAACCTAACCTAACCTAACCCAACCCAACCCAACCTAACCTAAACTAACCTAAAATTACCTAACCTAACCTAACCTAACCTAACCCAACCCAACCCAACCCAACCTAACCTAACCTAACTTAACCCAACCTAACCTAACCTAACCTAACCCAACCCAACCCAACCTAACCTGACCTAACAAACCTAAAATAACCTAATTTACCCTAACCTAACCTTACCTATACTAACGTAACCTAACCTAACCTAACCTAACCTAACCCAACCTAACCCAACCCAACCCAACCCAACCTAACCTAATCCAACCCAAACAAACGTACCCTAACCTAACCTAACATAACCTAACCTAAACCAACCTAACCCAACCCAACCCAACCCAACCTAACCTAATCCAACCCAAACCAACCTAACCTAACCTAACCTAACCTAACCCAACCTAACGACGGTTGCAAGCGCTTTCACATTAGATATCGCAGTTCCCGACTTGTAATAGTGAAAAACACTGCATTTCACTAAGTGACATTGTTTAATGCGGTTTTACGACGGTTCATATCTTAACCTAACCTAACATTCGCACTTGTATCTAAAAACGCTCTATTACACTGTTTCGTTCTTAATTACGATATTTGCATAACCTCACAGTTTTTCAGCAACTCATTGCAGTACAAAACGCTGTATCTCGCTAAATGACATCGTTCTTTAAGGTTTCACGATGCTTGCATGCGCTTTAACGTGAATATCACAATATATTAGTTTCGCACTTGTAACGGTACAACACGCAGTACCTGGCTAGTTCATGCCGTTTTGTGTCCTTTCACAATATTTCACCTATCGCAGTTTCGTAGTCACAATAAAACAACACTATCTCGTTAGATGACGTCGTTTTTGGTGGTTTCACGACGCTACCTAGCTTAAACTAACTCAACCTAACACACCCTTCGCACTTCTATCGTTAGAAAACGTTTTAGTCGCTACTTTACATTGCTTTCTACATCATTACGACGGTTCATGCGATTTAACATAAGATATCGCAGTTCCCGACTTGTAATGGTGAAAAACACTGCATCTCACTAAGTGACATTGTTTAATGTGGTTTTACGACGGTTCACATCTTAACCTAACCTAACCTAACCTAACCTATTTCAACCCAACCCAACCCAAACCAACCTAACCTAACCTAACTTAACCTAACCCAACCCAACCCAACCCCACCCCACCCAACCCAACCTAACCTAACCTAACCCAACCCAACCCAACCTAAACTAAACTAACCTAAAATTACCTAACCTAACCTAATCTAACCCAACCCAACCCAACCCAACCTAACCTAACCTAACCTAACCTAACCTAACCTAACCAAACCAAATCTAACCTAGCCTAACCTAACCTTACCTAACCTAACGTAACCTAAACTAACCTAACCTAACCTAACGTAACCTAACCTAACCTAACCTAACCCAACCTAACCCAACCCAACCCAACCTAACCTAATCCAACCCAAACTAACCTAACCTAACCTAACCTAACCTAACCTAACCCAACCTAACGTAACCTAACCTAACCTAACCTAACCTAACCCAACCTAACCCAACCCAACCCAACCCAACCTAACGTAATCGAACCCAAACCAACCTAACCTAACCTAACCTAACCTAACCCAACCTAACGACGGTTGCAAGCGCTTTCACATTGGATATCGCAGTTCCCGACTTGTAATGGTGAAAAACACTGCATCTCACTAAGTGACATTGTTTAATGCGGTTTTACGACGGTTCATATCTTAACCTAACCTAACATTCGCACTTGTATCTAAAAACGCTCTAATACACTGTTTCGTTCACAATTACGATATTTGCATAACCTCACAGTTTTTCAGCAACTTATTTCAGTACAGAACGCTGTATCGTCCTAAATGACATCGTTCTTTAAGGTTTCACGACGCTTGCATGCGCTTTAACGAGAATATCACAATATAGCAGTTTCCCACTTGTAACGGTACAACACGCAGTACCTGGCTAGTTCATGCCGTTTTGTGTCCTTTCACAATATTTCAACTTTCGCAGTTTCGTAGTCACAATAAAACAACACTATCTCGTTAGATGACGTCGTTTTTGGTGGTTTCACGACGCTACCTAGCTTCAACTAACTCAACCCTACATAACCTTCGCACTTCTATCGTTAGAAAACGTTTTACTCGCTACTTTACAATGCTTTCTACAACATTTCGACGGTTCATGCGATTTAACATATCGCAGTTCCCTACTTTTAATGGTGAAAAACACTGCATCTCACTAAGTGACATTGTTTATAGCGGTTTTACGACGGTTCATATCTTAACCTAACCTAACCTAACCTAACCTAACCTTACCTAACCTGACCTAACCTAACTTAACCTAACCTAACCTAACCTAACCCAACCCAACCCAACCCAACCCAACCCAACCTAACCTAACCTAACCTAACCTAACCTAACCCAACCCAACCCAACCCCACCCAACCCAACCTAACCTAACCTAACCCAACCCAACCCAACCTAACCTAACCTAACCTAACCCTAACCTAACCCAACCCAACCCAACCCAACCCAACCTAACCTAACCTAACCTAACCTAACAAACCTAACCTAACCTAACCTAACCTTACCAAACCTAACGTAACCTAACCTAACCTAACCTAACGTAACCTAACCTAACCTAACCTAACCCAACCTAACCCAACCCAACCCAACCCAACCTAACGTAATCGAACCCAAACCAACCTAACATAACCTAACCTAACCTAACCCAACCTAACGACGGTTGCAAGCGCTTTCACATTGGATATCGCAGTTACCGACTTGTATTGGTGAAAAACACTGCATCTCACTAAGTGACATTGTTTAATGCGGTTTTACGACGGTTCATATCTTAACCTAACCTAACATTCGCACTTGTATCTAAAAACGCTCTATTACACTGTTTCGTTCACAATTACGATATTTCCATAACCTCACAGTTTTTTACCAATCTATTGCAGTACAGAACGCTGTATCTCGCTAAATGACATCGTTCTTTGAGGTTACACGATGCTTGCATGCGCTTTAACGAGAATATCACAATATAGCAGTTTCTCACTTGTAACGGTACAACACGCAGTATCTGACTTGTTCATGCCGTTTTGTGTGCTTTCACAACAATTCACCTATTGCAGTTTCGTACCTGCAATAAAACAACACTATTTCGTTTGATGACGTCCTTTTTTGGTGGTTTCACGACGCTACCTAGCTTAAACTAACATAACTTAACCTAACATAACCTTCGCACTTCTCTCGTTAGAAAACGTTTTACTCGCTACTTTACAATGTTTTCTACAACATTACGACGGTTCATGCGATTTAACATAAGATATCGCAGTTCCCGACTTGTAATGGTGAAAAACACTGCATCTCACTAAGTGACATTGTTTAATGCGGTTTTACGACGTTTCATATCTTAACCTAACCTAACCTAACCTTACCTAACCTAACCTAACCTAACGTAACCTAACTTAACCTAACCTAACCTAACCCAACCCAACCCAACCGAACCCAACCTAACCTAACCTAACCTAACCTAACCAAACCTAACCTAACCTAACCTAACCTTACCTAACCTAACCTAACCTAACCTAATCCAACCCAACCCAACCCAACCCAACCCAACCTAACCTAACCTAACCTAACCTAACCTTACCTAACCTAACGTAACCTAACGTAACCTAACCTAACCTAACCTAACCTAACCCAACCTAACGCAACCCAACCCAACCCAACCCAACCCAACCTAACCTAATCCAACCCAAACCAACGTAACCTAACCTAACGTAACCTAACCCAACCTGACGACGGTTGCAAGTGCGTTCACATTAGATATCGCAGTTCCCGACTTGTAATGGTGAAAAACACTGCATCTCACTAAGTGACAATGTTTAATGCGGTTTTACGACGGTTCATATCTTAGCCTAACCTAACATTCGCACTTGTATCTAAAAACGCTCATTACACTGTTTCGTTCACAATTACGATATTTGCATAACCTCACAGTTTTTCAGCAACTTATTGCAGTACAGAACGCTGTATCTCGCTAAATGACATCGTTCTTTAAGGTTTCACGATGCATGCATGCGCTTTAACGAGAATATCACAATATAGCAGTTTCGCACTTGTAACGGTACAACACGCAGTACCTGGCTAGTTCATGCCGTTTTGTGTCCTTTCACAATATTTCACCTATCGCAGTTTCGTAGTCATAATAAAACAACACTATCTCGTTAGATGACGTCGTTTTTGGTGGTTTCACGACGCTACCTAGCTTCAACTAACTCAACCCTACATAACCTTCGCACTTCTATCGTTAGAAAACGTTTTACTCGCTACTTTACAATGCTTTCTACAACATTTCGACGGTTCATGCGATTTAACATATCGCAGTTCCCTACTTTTAATGGTGAAAAACACTGCATCTCACTAAGTGACATTGTTTATAGCGGTTTTACGACGGTTCATATCTTAACCTAACCTAACCTAACCTAACCTAACCTTACCTAACCTTACCTAACCTGACCTAACCTAACTTAACCTAACCTAACCTAACCTAACCCAACCCAACCCAACCCAACCCAACCCAACCTAACCTAACCTAACCTAACCTAACCTAACCCAACCCAACCCAACCCCACCCAACCCCACCCAACCCAACCTAACCTAACCTAACCCAACCCAACCCAACCTAACCTAACCTAACCTAACCCTAACCTAACCCAACCCAACCCAACCCAACCCAACCTAACCTAACCTAACCTAACCTAACAAACCTAACCTAACCTAACCTAACCTTACCAAACCTAACGTAACCTAACCTAACCTAACCTAACGTAACCTAACCTAACCTAACCTAACCCAACCTAACCCAACCCAACCCAACCCAACCTAACGTAATCGAACCCAAACCAACCTAACCTAACCTAACCTAACCTAACCCAACCTAACGACGGTTGCAAGCGCTTTCACATTGGATATCGCAGTTCCCGACTTGTATTGGTGAAAAACACTGCATCTCACTAAGTGACATTGTTTAATGCGGTTTTACGACGGTTCATATCTTAACCTAACCTAACATTCGCACTTGTATCTAAAAACGCTCTATTACACTGTTTCGTTCACAATTACGATATTTCCATAACCTCACAGTTTTTTACCAATCTATTGCAGTACAGAACGCTGTATCTCGCTAAATGACATCGTTCTTTGAGGTTACACGATGCTTGCATGCGCTTTAACGAGAATATCACAATATAGCAGTTTCTCACTTGTAACGGTACAACACGCAGTATCTGACTTGTTCATGCCGTTTTGTGTGCTTTCACAACAATTCACCTATTGCAGTTTCGTACCTGCAATAAAACAACACTATTTCGTTAGATGACGTCCTTTTTTGGTGGTTTCACGACGCTACCTAGCTTAAACTAACATAACTTAACCTAACATAACCTTCGCACTTCTCTCGTTAGAAAACGTTTTACTCGCTACTTTACAATGTTTTCTACAACATTACGACGGTTCATGCGATTTAACATAAGATATCGCAGTTCCCGACTTGTAATGGTGAAAAACACTGCATCTCACTAAGTGACATTGTTTAATGCGGTTTTATGACGTTTCATATCTTAACCTAACCTAACCTAACCTTACCTAACCTAACCTAACCTAACGTAACCTAACTTAACCTAACCTAACCTAACCCAACCCAACCCAACCGAACCCAACCTAACCTAACCTAACCTAACCTAACCAAACCTAACCTAACCTAACCTAACCTTACCTAACCTAACCTAACCTAACCTAATCCAACCCAACCCAACCCAACCCAACCCAACCTAACCTAACCTAACCTAACCTAACCTTACCTAACCTAACGTAACCTAACGTAACCTAACCTAACCTAACCTAACCTAACCCAACCTAACGCAACCCAACCCAACCCAACCCAACCCAACCTAACCTAATCCAACCCAAACCAACGTAACCTAACCTAACGTAACCTAACCCAACCTGACGACGGTTGCAAGTGCGTTCACATTAGATATCGCAGTTCCCGACTTGTAATGGTGAAAAACACTGCATCTCACTAAGTGACAATGTTTAATGCGGTTTTACGACGGTTCATATCTTAGCCTAACCTAACATTCGCACTTGTATCTAAAAACGCTCATTACACTGTTTCGTTCACAATTACGATATTTGCATAACCTCACAGTTTTTCAGCAACTTATTGCAGTACAGAACGCTGTATCTCGCTAAATGACATCGTTCTTTAAGGTTTCACGATGCTTGCATGCGCTTTAACGAGAATATCACAATATAGCAGTTTCGCACTTGTAACGGTACAACACGCAGTACCTGGCTAGTTCATGCCGTTTTGTGTCCTTTCACAATATTTCACCTATCGCAGTTTCGTAGTCATAATAAAACAACACTATCTCGTAAGATGACGTCGTTTTTGGTGGTTTCACGACGCTACCTAGCTTAAACTAACTCAACCTAACATAACCTTCGCACTTCTATCGTTAGAAAACGTTTTACTCGCTACTTTACATTGCTTTCAACATCATTATGACGGTTCATGCGATTTAACATAAGATATTGCAGTTCCCGACTTGTAATGGTGAAAAACACTGCATCTTACTAAGTGACATTGTTTAGTGCGGTTTTACGACGGTTCATATCTTAACCTAACCTAACATTCGCACTTGTATCTCAAAATGCTCTATTACATTGTTTCGTTCAAAATTACGATATTTGCATGACCTCACAGTTTTCAGCAACTTATTGCAGTACAGAAAGCTGTATCTCGCTAAATGACATCGTTCTTTAAGGTTTCACGATGCTTGCATGCGCTTTAACGAGAATATCACAATATAGCATTTTCACACTTGTATGGTACAACACGCGGTAACTGGCTAGTTCATGCCGTTTTGTGTCCTTTCACAATATTTCACCTATCGCAGTTTTGTAGTCACAATAAAACAACACTATCTCGTTAGATGACGTCGTTATTGGTGGTTTCACGACGCTACCTAGCTTAAACTAACTCAACCTAACATAACCTTCGCACTTCTATCGTTAGAAAACGTTTTACTCGCTACTTTACAATGCTTTCTAACACATTACGACGGTTCATGCGATTTAACATAAGATATAACAGTTCCCGACTTGTAATGGTGAAAACACTGCATCTCACAAAGTGACATTGTTTAATGCGGTTTTACGATGGTTCATATCTTAACCTAACCTAACATAACATAACATAACCTTACCTAACCTAACCTAACCTAACTCAACCCAACCCAACTCAACCCAACCCAAACCAACCTAACCTAACCTAACCTAACCTAACCAAACCCAACCCAACCCCACCCAACCCAACCTAACCTAACCTAACCCAACTTAACCCAACCCGATTCAACCCAACCTAACGACGGTTGCAAGCGCTTTCACATTGGATATCGCAGTTCCCGACTTGTAATGGTGAAAAACACTGCATCTCACTAAGTGACATTGTTTAATGCGGTTTTACGATGGTTCATATCTTAACCTAACCTAACATTCGCACTTGTATCTAAAAACGCTCTATTACACTGTTTCGTTGACAATTACGATATTTGCATAACCTCACAGTTTTCAGCAACTTATTACAGTACAGAACGCTGTATCTCGCTAAATGACAACGTTCTTTAAGGTTTCATGATGCTTGCATGCGCTTTAACGTGAATATCACAATATATTAGTTTCGCACTTGTAACGGTACAACACGCAGTACCTGGCTAGTTCATGCCGTTTTGTGTCCTTTCACAATATTTCACCTATCGCAGTTTCGTAGTCACAATAAAACAACACTATCTCGTTAGATGACGTCGTTTTTGGTGGTTTCACGACGCTACCTAGCTTAAACTAACTCAACCTAACACACCCTTCGCACTTCTATCGTTAGAAAACGTTTTACTCGCTACTTTACATTGCTTTCTACATCATTACGACGGTTCATGCGATTTAACATAAGATATCGCAGTTCCCGACTTGTAATGGTGAAAAACACTGCATCTCACTAAGTGACATTGTTTAATGTGGTTTTACGACGGTTCACATCTTAACCTAACCTAACCTAACCTAACCTATTTCAACCCAACCCAACCCAAACCAACCTAACCTAACCTAACTTAACCTAACCCAACCCAACCCAACCCCACCCCACCCAACCCAACCTAACCTAACCTAACCCAACCCAACCCAACCTAAACTAAACTAACCTAAAATTACCTAACCTAACCTAATCTAACCCAACCCAACCCAACCCAACCTAACCTAACCTAACCTAACCTAACCTAACCTAACCTAACCAAACCAAATCTAACCTAGCCTAACCTAACCTTACCTAACCTAACGTAACCTAAACTAACCTAACCTAACCTAACGTAACCTAACCTAACCTAACCTAACCCAACCTAACCCAACCCAACCCAACCCAACCTAACCTAATCCAACCCAAACTAACCTAACCTAACCTAACCTAACCTAACCCAACGTAACGACGGTTGCAAGCGCTTTCACATTAGATATCGCAGTTCCCGACTTGTAATGGTGAAAAACACTGCATCTCACTAAGTGACATTGTTTAATGTGGTTTTACGACGGTTCATATCTTAACCTAACCTAACATTCGCACTTGTATCTAAAAACGCTCTAATACACTGTTTCGTTCACAATTACGATATTTGCATAACCTCACAGTTTTTCAGCAACTTATTTCAGTACAGAACGCTGTATCGTCCTAAATGACATCGTTCTTTAAGGTTTCACGACGCTTGCATGCGCTTTAACGAGAATATCACAATATAGCAGTTTCGCACTTGTAACGGTACAACACGCAGTACCTGGCTAGTTCATGCCGTTTTGTGTCCTTTCACAATATTTCAACTATCGCAGTTTCGTAGTCACAATAAAACAACACTATCTCGTTAGATGACGTCGTTTTTGGTGGTTTCACGACGCTACCTAGCTTCAACTAACTCAACCTTACATAACCTTCGCACTTCTATCGTTAGAAAACGTTTTACTCGCTACTTTACAATGCTTTCTACAACATTTCGACGGTTCATGCGATTTAACATATCGCAGTTCCCTACTTTTAATGGTGAAAAACACTGCATCTCACTAAGTGACATTGTTTATAGCGGTTTTACGACGGTTCATATCTTAACCTAACCTAACCTAACCTAACCTAACCTTACCTTACCTAACCTTACCTAACCTAACCTAACCTAACCTAACTTAACCGAACCTAACCTAACCTAACCCAACCCAACCCAACCCAACCCAACCCAACCTAACCTAACCTAACCTAACCTAACCTAACCTAACCCAACCCAACCCAACCCCACCCAACCCAACCTAACCTAACCTAACCCAACCAAACCCAACCTAACCTAACCTAACAAACCTAACCTAACCCAACCCAACCCAACCCAAGCCAACCTAACCTAACCTAACCTAACCTAACAAACCTAACCTAACCTAACCTAACCTTACCAAACCTAACGTAACCTAACCTAACCTAACCTAACTTAACGTAACCTAACCTAACCTAACCTAACCCAACCTAACCCAACCCAACCCAACCCAACCTAACGTAATCGAACCCAAACCAACCTAACCTAACCTAACCTAACCTAACCCAACCTAACGAGTGGACACGGTGGCATCGCCGTGACAATGACGCCTGACGTACCGCTGTTCATGCAGGTCCTTTGCGCGTGCCTACGCTTCATAACCGGAGGCGCCGCGGAATCTTTTCAAACTGGAAGCGACGAGCTTCGCTACGATGCCGGCCTGCCGCCATCCTTCTGTGTGGGCGGTGATCCCTTCCGGCTTCATGAGGGTGTCTGCAATCAGCAGCTTGGTCACATCGACGATCATTTCGGACAGCCACCCGGGAGCACGATGACGTCAACACGCATGCCCACAAGGGTCCGCCTGTTTGCTTTAAATCTGGGACCATCGCCTACCTGCTTCAGTGGACACGGTGGCATCGCCGTGACAATGACGCCTGACGTACCGCTGTTCATGCAGGTCCTTTGCGCGTGCCTACGCTTCATAACCGGAGGCGCCGCGGAATCTTTTCAAACTGGAAGCGACGAGCTTCGCTACGATGCCGGCCTGCCGCCATCCTTCTGTGTGGGCGGTGATCCCTTCCGGCTTCATGAGGGTGTCTGCAATCAGCAGCTTGGTCACATCGACGATCATTTCGGACAGCCACCCGGGAGCACGATGACGTCAACACGCATGCCCACAAGGGTCCGCCTGTTTGCTTTAAATCTGGGACCATCGCCTACCTGCTTCAGTGGACACGGTGGCATCGCCGTGACAATGACGCCTGACGTACCGCTGTTCATGCAGGTTGGTGACCGGAAGGATAGCTTCCGTAGCGATTCCATAGCTCTTATAGTGCTGCCGTGTCCACAAGTTTTGGCTGACTGTGTATGTGACTGTTTTTCTATTGTGGGTCTGTTGTTGAGTCTTTCTGGCGATGTCGAGCTGAATCCGGGGCCTATAACGGACGCCGTATGCAAAGAAATGCTCCAGAATCAAAAAGAAATTTTGTCTAAACTAACAGCGGTTCAAGAAAAGCAAAATTCGTTTGAAACTAGAATTCTAGACATGCAAAATCGGCTTCTTGTTATTGAGACTAAGGTGCAAAGCTTAGATGAGACTCGCAGCAGGCTCGCAACTCTTGAAACAATTGTGGCTGAATGTCGTGACAAATCATCTAGTCTGCTTGATCAGGTGGACGATTTGGAAAATCGTTCGAGAAGAAACAACCTTATCATAAGGGGAGTAGCAGAAGATGAGAATGAAAAAGAAGAAACTCTACTAAAAAAAGTAAACGAAGAAATCTTTAGCTCTACCCTAAAGGTAAACATAACGTCTATTGAGAGAATTCATAGGATAGGAAAAAAAAATTCTGGCAAAACTCGCCCCGTCATCCTTAGGCTGGCAGACTATAGGGATAAAATGAAAGTCTTGCAGAGGTGCTCAAGACTGAAGGATACGGGTTACAGTATCAGCGAGGACTTCTCGAAAAGAGTACAGGGAATAAGAAAAAAACTTTGGGACTCTGCTATCGAAGAAAGAAAGGCAGGAAAGAAGGTAAAACTTGTTTTTGATAAGCTGAAGGTAAACAATACTCTTTACTGCTGGAATGAAGCGCGTGCCGAAAGAAGCAAGCTTGGAAATGATGATGCAACACGTGATAAGTGACAGGCACAGGGACAGAAAGATAATTTTAAAATAATCAATTTAAATGCCCGAAGTGTATCAAATAAATCACATATGCTTGAAGCCTTGGTTATCGATCACGAACCTGATATTATTTTAATTACGGAAACATGGTTGCACGAAATTATACCTGATACTGAAATCGCTCCACCCGGTTACTCAATGGTTCGGAGGGATCGTGATGGAAGAGGGGGTGGAGTTGCTTTCTTAGTCAAGAAAGGCGTTAATTATAGTTCCCTGGACGCAGCAGATGGTATTGAGGCCGTATGGATTAAAACAAAACTAAATAATCGCACCGTGTTTATAGGTGGGGTCTACAGACCTCCAAATTCCCCTGTTGAGTACATTTTGCAACTAAGAAGATTCATGGACAGCCACTTTAGAGAAAAAGACAATATCATCTTACTAGGTGATTTCAATCTTCCGGCTATTGATTGGCATTCGCATGTGGCCGTCGACTCACATGATGCTTCTTGTGACTTATTTCTCGACTTAATATTCTCTTTCAATTTACATCAGGTTGTAAATGAGTTCACTAGAGTATGTGCAACACGGTCCTCTGTACTTGATTTAATTTTATTATCCAACGCTTTGACTTCATATGTGAATGATTGCCTTGTTGAAGAGGGTTTATCAGACCACAAGATGATTATACTGTCCATGAGCATGTCGTCGTGCACCTCACAGCAGAAATCGGGCATCACTTATCCGAACTTTCAAGCTGCCGATGATGTTAGTGTTTTGGATTTTCTTGAAAGGTCGTTTTGTAACTTCACTGCTATTTATGAATCAAATGGTAGCTCTAACTGCTTGTGGGAATATTTTCATAATATAACAATGGAATGCATTAGGCGGTTTATTCCTAAAAGTTTTAAAAAGTGTAAAAGAAATAACCCTTGGATCACGAGAGATATAATTCATGTCAAACGGAGGATTAAAAGGAAGAGAAAAGCTTGTTCTCGTGATCCAAGTGCCCAGAACAAGACTGCACTTCATAACATGAGGCTTGATCTAAATCGTCTTGTCAAGGAATCTAAGGAAAGATTTTTTAATGTAACATTGAAAAAATTTCTGTACGAAGCACCTAGCAAATTCTGGAGGTATGTAAACCCGTCCGAGCAACAGAATACACCGGTCGATGAAAAAATTGCCCTTGAACGCGCGGAAAATTTCAATTCTTTTTTTTCTTCTGTTTTCACCGAAGATGATGGTACCCTTCCGTCCCTTTCTGACGCTTCCAATCGCCCTCCGGTATCCGACCCGTTAATCAACGAAGAAGGAGTATTAAACCTTCTTCTACACATTGACATTAAGAAATCCGCTGGTCCAGACGGCATTCCGAACGAGTTTCTATATAGATATGCTCAATGGGTCGCAAAGTATCTTACTATAATCTTTCAAACTTCAATTAATCAAGCCTCATTTCCTGTAGCCTGGAAAGAAGCTAAAATAATACCAGTTCACAAAAGTGGGAACACTTCAGAAGTGGGTAACTACAGGCCTATCTCTCTTACGAGTACCTGCTCCAAACTGCTTGAGCATATACTGTGTAAGCATCTCTCTAATTATTTAGACACTCACAATTTATTATCACCTGTGCAACACGGCTTTCGAAGGGGATTATCTACAGTAACGCAGCTTGTTGTTACAGTTCACGATTTTGCGCAGGCAATTAATCGACGGGAACAGATTGATCTAATATTCTTAGATTTCGCCAAAGCCTTCGATAAGGTCTCGCATCCCAAACTCTTACTAAAAGTAAATGAAATATTCAGAAACTCAAATATTACTCAGTGGTTCATTTCTTACCTCCATTCTCGTACACAGTACGTAGAAATAAATAAAATTAAATCGAAGTCCAGACCCGTTATATCCGGTGTGCCTCAAGGCAGTGTTCTGGGGCCTCTTTTATTTCTTATTTTTATAAATGACCTGCCCTCAGATTTGTCTGTTCCCGTGAGATTGTTTGCAGATGACTGCGTTATATATAACAAGATCACATCCCTGAGAGACCAGGTAGACCTGAACAACAACTTAAACAAAATTTTACTATGGTGTAATGAATGGCAGATGGTTCTAAACCCCGTAAAATCAGTTTGCATGAGCATAACAAGAAAAAAGGTACCTCTCAAATATAATTACAATATTGGTTCCCACGATCTAAAAAGGGTAACAGAATATAAATATTTAGGGCTAATATTCACTCCAGATTTGAGGTGGAATACTCACGTAGACGTCACCTGTAGAAAGGCAAACAAAACTCTATGGGGTCTGAGGCGCAGGTTACATGACGCAACACCCGAAGTAAAAAGTCTTGCGTACAAAATGCTTGTACGCCCAATAATTGAATATTGTAAAATAGTATGGGACCCTCATACCACCACTAACCTACATAAACTGGAGAAAGTTCAAAGAATGGCTGCCAGGTTTATATTCAATAAATATCAACGTATGCACTCTGCTTCCGATCTTTGCAACCGTGCAAACCTACAAGCCTTAGAACTTAGAACTAAGTATGACCGTTTGAAATTCCTATTCCTCATTATTCGTAGTCAGGTTAAAATCAACTCATTAGATTTCTTTGAAATTTCTCCAGATCCGCGCTCTAGACACAAACACACTTTATATATACAGCCACCAGCCACCCGAAACGACGCATTTAAATACAGCTTCTTTCCGAGGGCAATTAAAGAATGGAATGAACTACCAAACAAAGTCGCGATGTCTTCCTCTATCACGGCGTTTTCTGCAGCTTTAGAATCGCTTATTTTCTCCGAAATAGATGCGTCATAATTCTCGATGTTAATGTATATTGCCTCTCGCTTTGTTAATTGTTGTTTTCTATGCGCAGAATGCAAGTGCACATGCCTGTGTTTAACTTTGTCTTTTAGTGTAAATACCTGTGTTCGCTGTATGTCTCTATTTTGTAACGTATTTCATGACCATTTCTTTCATTTGTTTTCCACTCCTGTAAAAACCCCAGCTGGGGTTGACAGTATTAATAAACAAACAAACAAACAAACGACGGTTGCAAGCGCTTTCACATTGGATATCGCAGTTCCTGACTTGTAATGGTGAAAAACACTGCATCTCACTAAGTGACATTGTTTAATGCGGTTTTACGACGGTTCATATCTTAACCTAACCTAACATTCGCACTTGTATCTAAAAACGCTCTAATACACTGTTTCGTTCACAATTACGATATTTGCATACCCTCACAGTTTTTCACCAACTTATTTCAGTACAGAACGCTGTATCGTCCTAAATGACATCGTTCTTTAAGGTTTCACGACGCTTGCATGCGCTTTAACGAGAATATCACAATATAGCAGTTTCGCACTTGTAACGGTAAAACACGCAGTACCTGGCTAGTTCATGCCGTTTTGTGTCCTTTCACAATACTTCAACTATCGCAGTTTCGTAGTCACAATAAAACAACACTATCTCGTTAGATGACGTCGTTTTTGGTGGTTTCACGACGCTACCTAGCTTCAACTAACTCAACCTTACATAACCTTCGCACTTCTATCGTTAGAAAACGTTTTACTCGCTACTTTACAATGCTTTCTACAACATTTCGACGGTTCATGCGATTTAACATATCGCAGTTCCCTACTTTTAATGGTGAAAAACACTGCATCTCACTAAGTGACATTGTTTATAGCGGTTTTACGACGGTTCATATCTTAACCTAACCTAACCTAACCTAACCTTACCTAACCTTACCTAACCTGACCTAACCTAACTTAACCTAACCTAACCTAACCTAACCCAACCCAACCCAACCCAACCTAACCTAACCTAACCTAACCTAACCCAACCCAATCCAACCCAACCCAACCCAACCCAACCCCACCCAACCCCACCCAACCCAACCTAACCTAACCTAACCCAACCCAACCCAACCTAACCTAACCTAACCTAACCCTAACCTAACCCAACCCAACCCAACCCAACCCAACCTAACCTAACCTAACCTAACCTAACAAACCTAACCTAACCTAACCTAACCTTACCAAACCTAACGTGAAGTGAAGTGAAGTGAAGTTTATTTTCCTTTCACACAAAGGGGGTAGCCGGGGCTAAAGGCTGGAGTGCCTGACAGAGGCCTCGGCTCCCTTGTACAGTCTAACATAAATAAACGAAAACACATAATTGCAGTGTTAGCTGCATTTGCCAGTGTAACACAATGCTGCCAAGCATGCAGCGTAGACAAAATACAAAGCATTATAAATATACAGAATATAAACTTAATACAAGCTTATACAAAGCACAAATCAGATTCGAGTAAATATTTCTTTGTTTGTTTTTTGAATAATTTCAATGCAACATCAAAATCAACATCCGTCAACATTTTATTAATAACCACAGTGACCTGATAATTTAATTTTTGTTTGCCATAGTTTGTGCGCGTTTTGGGGACCCGGTGGATTTGTTTTCGAAAGTGATATGCATCGTTAGACAAAGTAAAGTCTTGAGTGTGCAGTTGATTGCTCTTAATATATTGCAACAGTCGAAAGAGGTAGACTTGGTTCGCTTTAAGCAGATCGTAAGTACGGAACAATGGCAACGTGGAAAAGTCTTTGGGTCTGCCACGGTACCCATGAATGCACCGCAAGGCTCTCTTTTGGAGTACTAGTAGTTTTTGATAGTTAGTAGGCGTAGTTGTTCCCCATACGAGAATACAATAGGTTAACTTAGAATACACAAGCGCATAATACATCTGCAGTCTCAACCACACGGGTACCAGACAGGCTACTTTGTAGAGACAGCCAACACTTTTACTTATTTCAGATGCTAATTTTGACACATGTGTGTTCCATGAAAGGTTCTGGTGGAACCAGACACCAAGAAATTTAATGCAGTCGACCTCATGTATTCTTACCCGACCAAATTGAATATTGGCCTTATATGAATCAGCAGTATTAATTGGCCTAAAAATAATGTAGCTAGTTTTGGATAAATTTAAGGAAAACATGTTGCGTTGTAGCCATGACTGCAAGTTTCCTAAGTACCAGTTTACCGTAGCTTCCGCTTGTACAAGAGATTTGGCTGTAAAAAATATGTTGGTATCATCCGCATACATAATCATGTCATGAGAGCCTGGTAGTTTAGTAATATCATTAATATATATTAAAAACAATAGAGGTCCTAATATAGAGCCCTGAGGGACTCCACAAGTGACAGTTAGTCGGTTAGATGCAACATCATTCACCCGTACGTACTGCATCCTATGACGTAAATAATCCTGCACTAAGTTATGTGTGACACCACGTACACCATAGTAATTCAACTTTTCTAAAAGGATATTGTGCTGTACGCAGTCAAACGCCTTTCGAAAATCTAAAAAGAGACCAAGAGTGTAGTGTTTGTTTTCTATATTTTCAAGTATTTTGTCTTTAATAACGAGTAGCGCCTGCTCTGCGGATTTTTTCTTCAGAAAACCGTACTGGCAAGCAGATATCAGGTTGTGTTTAGTGAAAAAACATTCGAGCCTGCAATTGATAACTCCTTCAAATAATTTGGAAAATACTGGTAACACAGAAATTGGTCGGTAGTTTGACATTTCCATTCGATTGCCACTTTTGTATATCGGACAAACCTTGGCGATTTTTAGGTCATCAGGAAACACACCAGTAGTAAACATTAGGTTTACAAGATAAGACAATACGTCAGATATCAAAGGCGCAACTCGCTTAATGGGGACAGATTTTATATCGTCATGACCTGCAGATACATCATTTTTTAACTTGTTGATTAAAATCACTATTTCTTGAGAGGAACTGGGTGAGAAAAACACAGACTTCGATAAAGAAGTAATATTGTTAATCAATACATTATCAGGTTCAGGTGTATCACCGAGCGGTTTACCAACATTGACAAAGTACTTATTAAAAGCACAAGCTAAATCAAAACCACACAAATTTCCGTCCGGCGTACTTATCTCGTTCAGCGCATTATTATCTTTCCCTTTCGTTAGATTAGCTACTTCTCTCCATACTTTACCACTGTCGTTTTGGATTCTCGTAAAACGCTCGATAAAATAATTTGTTTTTGCTGTCTTTAATTCTTTACTCAGTTGATTTCGATACTTTTTATACTCTTTTAGAATGTTGGGATCCCGATTCTGAATAAAGGAGTGGTACATTTTGTTCTTAGTGCAGATTTTTTCATGCAAATGTTTGGTTATCCACGGCTTTCTGAACTTCTTCCTATTTACTCTTCTTCTAATTAGAGGAAAAGCGTCATTATAGGCATTTAAAAACTTCTTAATAAATTCTGAGTACGCCCTGTTTACGTCATCAATACTGTATATGTTATGCCAGTTTATATTCCGAATGAGGCATTGAAACTTGTTTAAATTCTTATCATTTATTTGCCGCGTCATATATCTATCAACTGTAACCTTGCGTTCGCGCACTCTGTTGATAAAACAAAAAATTGGAATATGGTCGCTAATGTCCGAACTCAGTAATCCAGATTCAATATTACGCGGTTCAATGTTTGTAACACAAACATCTAAAAGGGTGGCTGTGTCAAGAGTAATTCTAGTAGGCAAAGTAATGTGATTGTAACATGCGAAAGATGAAATAACACCGTTGAAATCGGCAGTGCACGGGTCGTCATGCAATAGATTTATATTAATGTCGCCCATGAGTACAAATGGAAGAGTGCTAGAATTCAAATTTTCAAGCATTTTTTCAAGGAAATCTAGAAACTCTCGCTTATTTCCAGTCGGTGGCCTATAAATTGCTACGACAATTACTTTGGGCAGTGATACCGCTAAACATTCAACACTGGGGCTCATTATTGAGTAGTCCTCAAGAACAGAGTGCGGGTAGCAGCATTTAGCATATATAGCAAGGCCTCCACCTCTTCCATTGGGACGTAGGAGACCGTT
This sequence comes from Rhipicephalus microplus, assembly GCF_043290135.1. Taxonomy (NCBI): domain Eukaryota; kingdom Metazoa; phylum Arthropoda; class Arachnida; order Ixodida; family Ixodidae; genus Rhipicephalus; species Rhipicephalus microplus. The sequence continues at coordinate 511,604,597 of NC_134710.1, forward strand.
ATAAGCGTAGTTATTGAAATGAAGGCGGTCATCATGTGAGAGCAACCATGTCTCAGAAAATACTAATACATCAAATTCTGTTGTTAGTAAGGTAAAAAGGTGATCGAGGCGGTCGCCTTTGTTTTTGAGGCTTCTTATGTTAAAGTGAATAACAGACAGTTCCTGGCGTCGGTTATGGAACTTAGCGTTGAAAGATTCAGAGTTGTATAAAGAACAAGTCGGTATTTGGAACATAGCCATGATTCCTCAAGCGAGAAATAATACAGCTATTGTGATATTTTGCACAAATCGCTCTCACCGGCAATCCTGACGGCATTGGAAGATTCATTCCGTCTGGCGAAAATCTTGCCCCCGCTTGTCCAAACGAATTTCCAAGACATTTCTTTCTTGCGGGCAATTGTGGCTCCCAGTAGTTGCTTATTAGCACGGGTTAAATGTTCGTTAACGTACACCCTATCGGATCCAGGAAGCCCTAGCATTTGATTTGTGATCTGTCGTTTCCTAGCTTTCGCAAGAACGGCCTGTCGCTTGTCTCGGCGCACGAAGCGAACGATAATGTTGCTCTCGCCCGTTACTCGTGTTGCTATCTTGTGACATGTGTCAATGTCAGCAGCACAAACTGGTTCGTCAATAACTTCGTCAAGTTTTCGTATGACATCATTAGCATTGTCTGCTGCCTTCACGCCCTTAAGCTCTAGATTATTCAAACGGCTATATTGTTCGAGCTCATCAACTCGTTGCGCTAGCTGCTTGTTTTCTTTCTTGAGATCTTCGTTACTTTTGAGCAGGACGCTCAGTTCCTGCCTCAAAGCTTTCAGTTCGGAGTTAATCGCCTTGGTTTCATCGCAAGTGTCGCTACAAAACTTCACACTTTCTTTAACAGAGCGCATTTCAAGTCTCATTTCACGCTTGAAATCATCGAGAGCTTTCACAAAATCCTTCGTCATTGCTATGAACAGAACAATGCAGGCCTGGCAGCAGTGCTAAGAAACTTATAACGTGAATACACGAATGTCCCAATAACACAAAAAGCAGCAGCAGCAGCGGTGGTGGTTGCGGTATAAGACAAAACGTAATACCAAAGTTTGAGGAAAACCAACTGACCTGTAGAACGTAGGAACAGCAATTAGTCAAGTGCTCGCATCCGCAACCACCACTGCTTTGGTGCGGGCGGGCCACCGGTCACTGCTTTTGATGCGTAGACCGGAGATCCGCGCAGGCGCAGGTCTACGACAAGAATGCGGTGCTGCAGTCACTATCGGAATGTATCCTAGTCCGTCAAGGAAGGGCACCGCTTCCCGATACGTAGACTGGAGATCCGCGCAGGCGCAGGTCTATGTCAAGAATGCGGTGCTGCAGTCACTATCGGAATGTATCCTAGTCCGTCGAGGAAGGGCACCTGTAGAACGTAGGAACAGCAATTAGTCAAGTGCTCGCATCCGCAACCACCACTGCTTTGGTGCGGGCGGGCCACCGGTCACTGCTTTTGATGCGTAGACCGGAGATCCGCGCAGGCGCAGGTCTACGACAAGAATGCGGTGCTGCAGTCACTATCGGAATGTATCCTAGTCCGTCAAGGAAGGGCACCGCTTCCCGATACGTAGACTGGAGATCCGCGCAGGCGCAGGTCTATGTCAAGAATGCGGTGCTGCAGTCACTATCGGAATGTATCCTAGTCCGTCGAGGAAGGGCACCTGTAGAACGTAGGAACAGCAATTAGTCAAGTGCTCGCATCCGCAACCACCACTGCCGCAACGTAACCTAACCTAACCTAACCTAACGTAACCTAACCTAACCTAACCTAACCCAACCTAACCCAACCCAACCCAACCCAACCTAACCTAATCCAACCCAAACTAACCTTAACCTAACCTAACCTAACCTAACCCAACGTAACGACGGTTGCAAGCGCTTTCACATTAGATATCGCAGTTCCCGACTTGTAATGGTGAAAAACACTGCATCTCACTAAGTGACATTGTTTAATGTGGTTTTACGACGGTTCATATCTTAACCTAACCTAACATTCGCACTTGTATCTAAAAACGCTCTATTACACTGTTTCGTTCACAATTACGATATTTCCATAACCTCACAGTTTTTTACCAATCTATTGCAGTACAGAACGCTGTATCTCGCTAAATGACATCGTTCTTTGAGGTTACACGATGCTTGCATGCGCTTTAACGAGAATATCACAATATAGCAGTTTCTCACTTGTAACGGTACAACACGCAGTATCTGACTTGTTCATGCCGTTTTGTGTGCTTTCACAACAATTCACCTATTGCAGTTTCGTACCTGCAATAAAACAACACTATTTCGTTAGATGACGTCCTTTTTGGTGGTTTCACGACGCTACCTAGCTTAAACTAACATAACTTAACCTAACATAACCTTCGCACTTCTCTCGTTAGAAAACGTTTTACTCGCTACTTTACAATGTTTTCTACAACATTACGACGGTTCATGCGATTTAACATAAGATATCGCAGTTCCCGACTTGTAATGGTGAAAAACACTGCATCTCACTAAGTGACATTGTTTAATGCGGTTTTAGGACGTTTCATATCTTAACCTAACCTAACCTAACCTTACCTAACCTAACCTAACCTAACGTAACCTAACTTAACCTAACCTAACCTAACCCAACCCAACCCAACCGAACCCAACCTAACCTAACCTAACCTAACCTAACCTAACCTAACCAAACCTAACCTAACCTAACCTTACCTAACCTAACCTAACCTAACCTAACCCAACCCAACCCAACCCAACCCAACCCAACCCAACCCAACCCAACCTAACCTAACCTAACCTAACCTAACCTTACCTAACCTAACGTAACCTAACGTAACCTAACCTAACCTAACCTAACCTAACCCAACCTAACGCAACCCAACCCAACCCAACCTAACCTAATCCAACCCAAACCAACGTAACCTAACCTAACGTAACCTAACCCAACCTGACGACGGTTGCAAGTGCGTTCACATTAGATATCGCAGTTCCCGACTTGTAATGGTGAAAAACACTGCATCTCACTAAGTGACATTGTTTAATGCGGTTTTACGACGGTTCATATCTTAGCCTAACCTAACATTCGCACTTGTATCTAAAAACGCACATTACACTGTTTCGTTCACAATTACGATATTTGCATAACCTCACAGTTTTTCAGCAACTTATTGCAGTACAGAACGCTGTATCTCGCTAAATGACATCGTTCTTTAAGGTTTCACGATGCTTGCATGCGCTTTAACGAGAATATCACAATATATCAGTTTCGCACTTGTAACGGTACAACACGCAGTACCTGGCTAGTTCATGCCGTTTTGTGTCCTTTCACAATATTTCACCTATCGCAGTTTCGTAGTCATAATAAAACAACACTATCTCGTAAGATGACGTCGTTTTTGGTGGTTTCACGACGCTACCTTGCTTAAACTAACTCAACCTAACATAACCTTCGCACTTCTATCGTTAGAAAACGTTTTACTCGCTACTTTACATTGCTTTCAACATCATTATGACGGTTCATGCGATTTAACATAAGATATTGCAGTTCCCGACTTGTAATGGTGAAAAACACTGCATCTTACTAAGTGACATTGTTTAGTGCGGTTTTACGACGGTTCATATCTTAACCTAACCTAACATTCGCACTTGTATCTCAAAATGCTCTATTACATTGTTTCGTTCAAAATTACGATATTTGCATGACCTCACAGTTTTCAGCAACTTATTGCAGTACAGAAAGCTGTATCTCGCTAAATGACATCGTTCTTTAAGGTTTCACGATGCTTGCATGCGCTTTAACGAGAATATCCCAACATAGCAGTTTCGCACTTGTAACGGAACAACACGCAGTATTTGGCTTGTTCATGCCGTTTTGTGTGCTTTCACAACATTTCACCTATCGCAGTTTCGTACTCGCAAAAAATAAACACTATCTCGTTAGATGCCGTCGTTTTTGGTGGTTTCACGACGCTACCTAGCTTAAACTAACATAACTCAACCTAACATAACCTTCGCACTTCTATCGTTAGAAAACGTTTTACTCGCTACTTTACAATGCTTTCTACAACATTACGAGGGTTTCATGCGATTTAACATAAGATATCGCAGTTCCCGACTTGTAATGGTGAAAAACACCGCATCTCACTAAGTGACATTGTGTAATGCGGTTTTACGACGGTTCATATCTTAACCTAACCTAACCTAACCTTACCTAACCTAACCTAAGCTAATCTAACATAACCTAACTTAACCTAACCTAACCTAACCTAACCCAACCCAACCCAACCCAACCCAACCTAACCTAACCTAACCTAACCCAACCCAACCCAACCTAACCTAAACTAACCTAAAATTACCTAACCTAACCTAACCTAACCCAACCCAACCCAACCTAACCTAAGCTAATCTAACATAACCCAACCCAACCTAACCTAACCTAACTTAACCCAACCTAACCCAACCTAACCCAACCTAACCCAACCCAACCCAACCCAACCTAACCTAATCCAACCCAAACCAACGTAACCTAACCTAACGTAACCTAACCCAACCTGACGACGGTTGCAAGTGCGTTCACATTAGATATCGCAGTTCCCGACTTGTAATGGTGAAAAACACTGCATCTCACTAAGTGACATTGTTTAATGCGGTTTTACGACGGTTCATATCTTAGCCTAACCTAACATTCGCACTTGTATCTAAAAACGCTCATTACACTGTTTCGTTCACAATTACGATATTTGCATAACCTCACAGTTTTTCAGCAACCTATTGCAGTACAGAACGCTGTATCTCGCTAAATGACATCGTTCTTTAAGGTTTCACGATGCTTGCATGCGCTTTAACGAGAATATCACAATATAGCATTTTCACACTTGTAACGGTACAACACGCGGTAACTGGCTAGTTCATGCCGTTTTGTGTCCTTTCACAATATTTCACCTACCGCAGTTTTGTAGTCACAATAAAACAACACTATCTCGTTAGATGACGTCGTTATTGGTGGTTTCACGACGCTACCTAGCTTAAACTAACTCAACCTAACATAACCTTCGCACTTCTATCGTTAGAAAACGTTTTACTCGCTACTTTACAATGCTTTCTACAACATTACGACGGTTCATGCGATTTAACATAAGATATAACAGTTCCCGACTTGTAATGGTGAAAAACACTGCATCTCACAAGGTGACATTGTTTAATGCTGTTTTACGATGGTTCATATCTTAACCTAACCTAACATAACATAACATAACCTTACCTAACCCAACCTAACCTAACTCAACCCAACCCAACTCAACCCAACCCAAACCAACCTAACCTAACCTAACCTAACCTAACCAAACCCAACCCAACCCCACCCAACCCAACCTAACCTAACCTAACCCAACTTAACCCAACCCAACCCAACCCAACCTAACGACGGTTGCAAGCGCTTTCACATTGGATATCGCAGTTCCCGACTTGTAATGGTGAAAAACACTGCATCTCACTAAGTGACATTGTTTAATGCGGTTTTACGATGGTTCATATCTTAACCTAACCTAACATTCGCACTTGTATCTAAAAACTCTCTATTACACTGTTTCGTTGACAATTACGATATTTGCATAACCTCACAGTTTTCAGCAACTTATTACAGTACAGAACGCTGTATCTCGCTAAATGACAACGTTCTTTAAGGTTTCATGATGCTTGCATGCGCTTTAACTAGAATATCATAATATAGCAGTTTCGCACTTGTAACGGTACAACACGCAGTACCTGGCTAGTTCATGTCGTTTTGTGTCCTTTCAAAATATTTCACCTATCGCAGTTTCGTAGTAGCAATAAAACAACACTATCTCGTTAAATGATGTCGTTTTTGGTGGTTTCACGACCCTGCCTAGCTTAAACTAACATAACTCAACCTAACATAACCTTCGCACTTCTATCGTTAGAAAACGTTTTACTCGCTACTTTACATTGCTTTCTACAACATTACGACGGTTTCAAGCGCTTTCACATTAGATATCGCAGTTCCTGACTTGTCATGGTGAAAAACACTGCATCTCACTAAGTGACATTGTTTAATGCGGTTTTACGACGGTTCATATCTTAACCTAACCTAACATTCGCACTTGTATCTAAAACGATCTATTACACTGTTTCGTTCACAATTACGATATTTGCATAACCCCACAGTTTTCAGCAACTTATTGCAGTACAGAACGCTGTATCTCGCTAAATGACATCGTTCTTTAAGGTTTCACGATGCTTGCATGCGCTTTAACGAGAATATCACAATATAGCAGTTTCGCACTTGTAACGATACAACATGCAGTAACTTGCTAGTTCATGCCGTTTTGTGTCCTTTCCCAATATTTCACCTATCGCAGTTTTGTAGTCAATAAAACAACACTATCTCGTTAGATGACGTCGTTTTTGGTGGTTTCACGACGCTACCTAGCTTCAACTAACTCAACCTAACATAACCTTCGCACTTCTATCGTTTGAAAACGTTTTACTTGCTACTTTACATTGCTTTCTACAACATTACGACGGTTGCAAGCGCTTTCATATTAGATATCGCAGTTCCCGACTTGTAATGGTGAAAAACACTGAATCTCACTAAGTGACATTGTTTAATGCGGTTTTACGATGGTTCATATCTTAACCTAACCTAACATTCGCACTTGTATCTGAAAACGCTCTATTACACTGTTTCGTTCTCAATTACGATATTTGCATGACCTCACAGTTTTTCAGCAACTTATTACAGTACAGAACGCTGTATCTCGCTAAATGACATCATTCTTTAAGGTTTCACGATGCTTGCCTGCGCTTTAACGAGAATATCACAACATGGCAGTTTCGCACTTGTAACGGTACAACACGCAGTATTTGGCTTGTTCGTGCCGTTTTGTGTGCTTTCACAACATTTCAGCAAACGCAGTCTTGTACTCGCAATAAAACAACACTATCTCGTTAGATGACGTCGGTTTTGGTGGTTTCACGACGCTACCTAGCCTAAACTATTATAACTCAACCTAACATAACCTTCGCACTTCTATCTTTAGAAAACGTTTTACTCGCTACTTTACAATGCTTTCTACAACATTACGACGGTTCATGCGATTTAACATAAGATATAACAGTTCCCGACTTGTAATGGTGAAAAACACTGCATCTCACAAAGTGACATTGTTTAATGCGGTTTTACGAAGGTTCATATCTAAACCTAACCTAACCTAACCTAACATAACATAACCTAACCTAACCTAACCTAACCTAACCTAACTCAACCCAACCCAACCCAACCCAACCTAACCTAACTAACCTAACCTAACCTAACCCAACCCAACCCAACCCCACCCAACCCAACCTAACCTAACCTAACCCAACTTAACCCCACCCAACCCAACCCAACCCAACCTAACCTAATCGAACCCAACCTAACCTAACCTAGCCTAACCTAACCTAACCTAACCTAACCCAACCTAACGACGGTTGCAAGCGCTTTCACATTGGATATCGCAGTTCCCGACTTGTAAAGGTGAGAAACACTGCATCTCACTAAGTGACATTGTTTAATGCGGTTTTACGACAGTTGATATCTTAACCTAACCTAACATTCGCACTTGTATCTAAAAACCCTCTATTACACTGTTTTGTTCACATTTACGATATTTGCATAACCTCACAGTTTTCAGCAACTTATTGCAGTACAGAACGCTGTATCTCGCTAAATGACATCGTTCTTTAAGGTTTCACGATGCTTGCATGCGCTTTAACGAGAATATCACAATATAGCAGTTTCGCACTTGTAACGATACAACACGCAGTAACTGGCTAGTTCATGCCGTTTTGTGTCCTTTCACAATATTTCACCTATCGCAGTTTCGTAGTCAATAAAACAACACTATCTCGTTAGATGACGTCGTTTTTGGTGGTTTCACGACGCTACGTAGCTTCAACTAACTCAACCTTACATAACCTTCGCACTTCTATCGTTAGAAAACGTTTTACTCGCTACTTTACAATGCTTTCTACAACATTACGACGGTCCATGCGATTTAACATAAGATATCGCAGTTCCCGACTTGTAATGGTGGAAAACACTGCATCTGACTAAGTGACATTGTTTAATGCGGTTTTACGACGGTTCACATCTTAACCTAACCTAACCTAACCTAACCTTACCTAACCTAACCTAACCTAACCTAACCTAACCTAACCTAACTCAACCCAACCCAACCCAAACCAACCTAACCTAACCTAACCTAACCCAACCCAACCCAACCCCACCCAACCCAACCTAACCTAACCCAACCCAACCCAACCTAAACTAAACTAACCTAAAATTACCTAACCTAATCTAACCCAACCCAACCCAACCCAACCCAACCTAACCTAACCTAACCTAACCCAACCTAACCTAACCTAACCTAACCCTACTCAACCCAACCCAACCCAACCCAACCTAACCTAACCTAACCTAACCTAACCAAACCTAATCTAACCTAGCCTAACCTAACCTAACCTTACCTAACCTAACGTAACCTAACCTAACCTAACGTAACCTAACCTAACCTAACCTAACCTAACCTAACCCAACCTAACCCAACCCAACCCAACCCAACCTAACCTAATCCAACCCAAACTAACCTAACCTAACCTAACCTAACCCAACGTAACGACGGTTGCAAGCGCTTTCACATTAGATATCGCAGTTCCCGACTTGTAATTGTGAAAAACACTGCATCTCACTAAGTGACATTGTTTAATGCGGTTTTACGACGGTTCATATCTTAACCTAACCTAACATTCGCACTTGTATCTAAAAACGCTCTAATACACTGTTTCGTTCACAATTACGATATTTGCATAACCTCACAGTTTTTCACCAACTTATTACAGTGCAGAACGCTGTATCTCGCTAAATGACATCATTCTTTAAGGTTTCACGATGCTTGCCTGCGCTTTAACGAGAATATCACAACATAGCAGTTTCGCACTTGTAACGGTACAACACGCACTATTTGGCTTGTTCATGCCGTTTTGTGTGCTTTCACAACATTTCAGCTATCGCACTTTCGTACTCGCAATAAAACAACACTATCTCGTTAGATGACGTCGTTTTTGGTGGTTTCACGACGCTACCTAGCTTAAACTAACTCAACCTAACATAACCTTCGCACTTCTATCGTTAGAAAACGTTTTACTCGCTACTTTACATTGCTTTCTACATCATTACGACGGTTCATGCGATTTAACATAAGATATCACAGTTCCCGACATTTAATGGTGAAAAACACTGCATCTCACTAAGTGACATTGTTTATTTCGGTTTTACGACGGTTCACATCTTAACCTAACCTAACCTAACCTTACCTAACCTAACCTAACCTAACCTAACTTAACCTAACCTAACCTAACCTAACCTAATTCAACCCAACCCAACCCAAACCAACCTAACCTAACCTAACCTAACCCAACCCAACCCAACCCCACCCAACCCAACCTAACCTAACCCAACCCAACCCAACCTAAACTAAACTAACCTAAAATTACCTAACCTAACCTAATCTAACCCAACCCAACCCAACCCAACCTAACCTAACCTAACCCAACTTAACCTAACCTAACCTAACCTAACCCTACTCAACCCAACCCAACCCAACCCAACCTAACCTAACCTAACCTAACCTAACCTAACCAAACCTAATCTAACCTAGCCTAACCTAACCTAACCTTACCTAACCTAACGTAACCTAACCTAACCTAACGTAACCTAACCTAACCTAACCTAACCTAACCCAACCTAACCCAACCCAACCCAACCTAACCTAATCCAACCCAAACTAACCTAACCTAACCTAACCTAACCTAACCCAACGTAACGACGGTTGCAAGCGCTTTCACATTAGATATCGCAGTTCCCGACTTCTAATTGTGAAAAACACTGCATCTCACTAAGTGACATTGTTTAATGTGGTTTTACGACGGTTCATATCTTAACCTAACCTAACATTCGCACTTGTATCTAAAAACGCTCTAATACACTGTTTCGTTCACAATTACGATATTTGCATAACCTCACAGTTTTTCACCAACTTATTACAGTGCAGAACGCTGTATCTCGCTAAATGACATCATTCATTAAGGTTTCACGATGCTTGCCTGCGCTTTAACGAGCATATCACAACATAGCAGTTTCGCACTTGTAACGGTACAACACGCAGTATTTGGCTTGTTCATGCCGTTTTGTGTGCTTTCACAACATTTCAGCTATCGCACTTTCGTACTCGCAATAAAACAACACTATCTCGTTAGATGACGTCGTTTTTGGTGGTTTCACGACGCTACCTAGCTTAAACTAACTCAACCTAACATAACCTTCGCACTTCTATCGTTAGAAAACGTTTTACTCGCTACTTTACATTGCTTTCTACATCATTACGACGGTTCATGCGATTTAACATAAGATATCACAGTTCCCGACATTTAATGGTGAAAAACACTGCATCTCACTAAGTGACATTGTTTATTTCGGTTTTACGACGGTTCACATCTTAACCTAACCTAACATAACCTTACCTAACCTAACCTAACCTAACCTAACTTAACCTAACCTAACCTAACCTAACCTAATTCAACCCAACCCAACCCAAACCAACCTAACCTAACCTAACCTAACCCAACCCAACCCAACCCCACCCAACCCAACCTAACCTAACCCAACCCAACCCAACCTAAACTAAACTAACCTAAAATTACCTAACCTAACCTAATCTAACCCAACCCAACCCAACCCAACCCAACCCAACCTAACCTAACCTAACCCAACCTAACCTAACCTAACCTAACCTAACCCTACTCAACCCAACCCAACCCAACCCAACCTAACCTAACCTAACCTAACCTAACCTAACCAAACCTAATCTAACCTAGCCTAACCTAACCTAACCTTACCTAACCTAACGTAACCTAACCTAACCTAACGTAACCTAACCTAACCTAACCTAACCTAACCCAACCTAACCCAACCCAACCCAACCCAACCTAACCTAATCCAACCCAAACTAACCTAACCTAACCTAACCCAACGTAACGACGGTTGCAAGCGCTTTCACATTAGATATCGCAGTTCCCGACTTCTAATTGTGAAAAACACTGCATCTCACTAAGTGACATTGTTTAATGTGGTTTTACGACGGTTCATATCTTAACCTAACCTAACATTCGCACTTGTATCTAAAAACGCTCTAATACACTGTTTCGTTCACAATTACGATATTTGCATAACCTCACAGTTTTTCACCAACTTATTACAGTGCAGAACGCTGTATCTCGCTAAATGACATCATTCTTTAAGGTTTCACGATGCTTGCCTGCGCTTTAACGAGCATATCACAACATAGCAGTTTCGCACTTGTAACGGTACAACACGCAGTATTTGGCTTGTTGATGCCGTTTTGTGTGCTTTCACAACATTTCAGCTATCGCACTTTCGTACTCGCAATAAAACAACACTATCTCGTTAGATGACGTCGTTTTTGGTGGTTTCACGACGCTACCTAGCTTAAACTATTATAACTCAACCTAACATAACCTTCGCGCTTCTATCGTTAGAAAACGTTTTACTCGCTACTTTACAATGCTTTCTACAACATTACGACGGTTTCATGCGATTTAACATATGATATCGCAGTTCCCGACTTGTAATGGTGAAAAACACTGCATCTCACTAAGTGACATTGTTTAATGCGGTTTTACGACGTTTCATATCTTAACCTAACCTAACCTAACCTTACCTAACCTAACCTAACCTAACGTAACCTAACTTAACCTAACCTAACCTAACCTAACCTAACCCAACCCAACCCAACCCAACCTAACCTAACCTAACCTAACCTAACTCAACCCAACCCAACCCAACCCCACCAAACCCAACCAAACCTAACCTAACCTAACCTAACCCAACCCAACTCAACCTAACCTCAACTAACCTAAAATTACCTAACCTAACCTAACCTAACCCAACCCAACCAAACCTAACCTAACCTAACCTAACCTAACCCAACCTAACCTAACCTAACCCAACCCAATCCAACCCAACCCAACCCAACCCAACCCAACCTAACCTAACCTAACCTAACCTAACCAAATCTAACCTAACCTAACCTAACCTAACCTAACCTTACCTAACCTAACGTAACCTAACCTAACCTAACCTAACCCAACCCAACCCAACCCAACCCAACCTAACCTAACCTAACCTAACCTAACCCAACCTAACCCAACCCAACCCAACCCAACCCAACCTAACCTAATCCAACCCAAACCAACCTAACCTAACCTAACCTAACCCAACCTAACGACGGTTGCAAGCGCTTTCACATTAGATATCGCAGTTCCCGACTTGTAATGGTGAAAAACACTGCATTTCACTAAGTGACATTGTTTAATGCGGTTTTACGACGGTTCATATCTTAACCTAACCTAACATTCGCACTTGTATCTAAAAACGCTCTATTACACTGTTTCGTTCTTAATTACGATATTTGCATAACCTCACAGTTTTTCAGCAACTTATTGCAGTACAGAACGCTGTATCTCGCTAAATGACATCGTTCTTTATGGTTTCACGATGCTTGCATGCGCTTTAACGAGAATATCACAATATAGCAGTTTCGCACTTGTAACGGAACAACACGCAGTATTTGGCTTGTTCATGCCGTTTTGTGTGCTTTCACAACATTTCACCTATCGCAGTTTCGTACTCGCAATAAATAAACACTATCTGGTTAGATGACGTCGTTTTTGGTAGTTTCACGACGCTACCTAGCTTTACTAACATAACTCAACCTAACATAACCTTCGCACTTCTACCGTTAGAAAACGTTTTACTCGCTACTTTACAATGCTTTCTACAACATTACGAGGGTTTCATGCGATTTAACATAAGATATCGCAGTTCCCGACTTGTAATGGTGAAAAACACCGCATCTCACTAAGTGACATTGTTTAATGCGGTTTTACGACGGTTCATATCTTAACCTAACCTAACCTAACCTAACCTTACCTAACCTAACTTAAGGTAACCTAACATAACCTAACTTAACCTAACCTAACCTAACCTAACCCAACCCAACCCAACCCAACCCAACCTAACCTAACCTAACTTAACCCAACCCAACCCAACCTAACCTAAACTAACCTAAAATTACCTAACCTAACCTAACCTAACCCAACCCAACCCAACCTAATCTAACCTAACCTAACCTAACCCAACCCAACCCAACCCAACCCAACCTAACCTAACCTAACTTAACCCAACCTAACCTAACCTAACCTAACCCAACCCAACCCAACCTAACCTAACCTAACAAACCTAACATAACCTAATTTAACCTAACCTAACCTTACCTATACTAACGTAACCTAACCTAACCTAACCTAACCCAACCTAACCTAACCTAATCCAACCCAAACAAACGTAACCTAACCTAACCTAACCTAACCTAACCCAACCTAACCCAACCCAACCCAACCCAACCTAACCTAATCCAACCCAAACCAACCTAACCTAACCTAACCTAACCTAACCCAACCTAACGACGGTTGCAAGCGCTTTCACATTAGATATCGCAGTTCCCGACTTGTAATAGTGAAAAACACTGCATTTCACAAAGTGACATTGTTTAATGCGGTTTTACGACGGTTAATATCTTAACCTAACCTAACATTCGCACTGGTATCTAAAAACGCTCTATTACACTGTTTCGTTCTTAATTACGATATTTGCATAACCTCACAGTTTTTCAGCAACTCATTGCAGTACAGAACGCTGTATCTCGCTAAATGACATCGTTCTTTAAGGTTTCACGATGCTTGCATGCGCTTTAACGAGAATATCACAATATATTAGTTTCGCACTTGTAACGGTACAACACGCAGTACCTGGCTAGTTCATGCCATTTTGTGTCCTTTCACAATATTTCACCTATCGCAGTTTCGTAGTCACAATAAAACAACACTATCTCGTTAGATGACGTCGTTTTTGGTGGTTTCACGACGCTACCTAGCTTAAACTATCTCAACCTAACACACCCTTCGCACTTCTATCGTTAGAAAACGTTTTACTCGCTACTTTACATTGCTTTCTACATCATTACGACGGTTCATGCGATTTAACATAAGATATCGCAGTTCCCGACTTGTAATGGTGAAAAACACTGCATCTCACTAAGTGACATTGTTTAATGCGGTTTTACGACGGTTCACATTTTAACCTAACCTAACCTAACCTTACCTAACCTAACCTAACCTAACCTAACTTAACCTAACCTAACCTAACCTAACCTATTTCAACCCAACCCAACCCAAACCAACCTAACCTAACCTAACTTAACCTAACCCAACCCCACCCAACCCAACCTAACCTAACCTAACCCAACCCAACCCAACCTAAACTAAACTAACCTAAAATTACCTAACCTAACCTAATCTAACCCAACCCAACCCAACCTAACCTAACCTAACCTAACCCAACCTAACCTAACCTAACCTAACCTAACCCTACCCAACCCAACCCAACCCAACCCAACCTAACCTAACCTAACCTAACCAAACCAAATCTAACCTAGCCTAACCTAACCTAACCTTACCTAACCTAACGTAACCTAACCTAACCTAACCTAACCTAACGTAAACTAACCTAACCTAACCCAACCTAACCCAACCCAACCCAACCCAACCCAACCTAACCTAATCCAACCCAAACTAACCTAACCTAACCTAACCCAACGTAACGACGGTTGCAAGCGCTTTCACATTAGATATCGCAGTTCCCGACTTGTAATGGTGAAAAACACTGCATCTCACTAAGTGACATTGTTTATAGTGGTTTTACGACGGTTCATATCTTAACCTAACCTAACATTCGCACTTGTATCTAAAAACGCTCTAATACACTGTTTCGTTCACAATTACGATATTTGCATAACCTCACAGTTTTTTAGCAACTTATTTCAGTACAGAACGCTGTATCGTCCTAAATGACATCGTTCTTTAAGGTTTCACGACGCTTGCATGCGCTTTAACGAGAATATCACAATATAGCAGTTTCGCACTTGTAACGGTACAACACGCAGTACCTGGCTAGTTCATGCCGGTTTGTGTCCTTTCACAATATTTCAACTATCGCAGTTTCGTAGTCACAATAAAACAACACTATCTCGTTAGATGACGTCGTTTTTGGTGGTTTCACGACGCTACCTAGCTTCAACTAACTCAACCTTACATAACCTTCGCACTTCTATCGTTAGAAAACGTTTTACTCGCTACTTTACAATGCTTTCTACAACATTTCGACGGTTCATGCGATTTAACATATCGCAGTTCCCTACTTGTAATGGTGAAAAACACTGCATCTCACTAAGTGACATTGTTTATAGCGGTTTTACGACGGTTCATATCTTAACCTTACCTAACCTTACCTAACCTAACCTAACCTAACCTAACTTAACCTAACCTAACCCAACCCAACCCAACCCAACCCAACCTAACCTAACCTAACCTAACCTAACCTAACCCAACCCAACCCAACCCAACCCAACCTAACCTAACCTAACCCAACCCAACCCAACCTAACCTAACCTAACCTAACAAACCTAACCTAACCCAACCCAACCCAACCCAACCCAACCTAACCTAACCTAACCTAACAAACCTAACCTAACCTAACCTAACCTTACCAAGCCTAATGTAACCTAACCTAACCTAACCTAACCTAACCTAACGTAACCTAACCTAACCTAACCTAACCCAACCTAACCCAACCCAACCCAACCCAACCTAACCTGATCGAACCCAAACCAACCTAACCTAACCTAACCTAACCCTACCTAACGAAGGTTGCAAGCGCTTTCACATTGGATATCGCAGTTCCCGACTTGTAATGATGAAAAACACTGCATCTCACTAAGTGACATTGTTTATTGCGGTTTTACGACGGTTCATATCTTAACCTAACCTAACATTCGCACTTGTATCTAAAAACGCTCTATTACACTGTTTCGTTCACAATTACGATATTTGCATAACCTCACAGTTTTCAGCAACTTATTACAGTACAGAACACTGTATCTCGCTAAATGACAACGTTCTTTAAGGTTTCATGATGCTTGCATGCGCTTTAACTAGAATATCATAATATAGCAGTTTCGCACTTGTAACGGTACAACACGCAGTACCTGGCTAGTTCATGTCGTTTTGTGTCCTTTCAAAATATTTCACCTATCGCAGTTTCGTAGTAGCAATAAAACAACACTATCTCGTTAAAAGACGTCGTTTTTGGTGGTTTCACGACGCTGCCTAGCTTAAACTAACATAACTCAACCTAACATAACCTTCGCACTTCTATCGTTAGAAAACGTTTTACTCGCTACTTTACATTGCTTTCTACAACATTACGACGGTTTCAAGCGCTTTCACATTAGATATCGCAGTTCCTGACTTGTCATGGTGAAAAACACTGCATCTCACTAAGTGACATTGTTTAATGCGGTTTTACGACGGTTCATATCTTAACCTAACCTAACATTCGCACTTGTATCTAAAACGATCTATTACACTGTTTCGTTCACAATTACGATATTTGCATAACCCCACAGTTTTCAGCAACTTATTGCAGTACAGAACGCTGTATCTCGCTAAATGACATCGTTCTTTAAGGTTTCACGATGCTTGCATGCGCTTTAACGAGAATATCACAATATAGCAGTTTCGCACTTGTAACGATACAACATGCAGTAACTTGCTAGTTCATGCCGTTTTGTGTCCTTTCCCAATATTTCACCTATCGCAGTTTTGTAGTCAATAAAACAACACTATCTCGTTAGATGACGTCGTTTTTGGTGGTTTCACGACGCTACCTAGCTTCAACTAACTCAACCTAACATAACCTTCGCACTTCTATCGTTTGAAAACGTTTTACTTGCTACTTTACACTGCTTTCTACAACAATACGACGGTGGCAAGCGCTTTCATATTAGATATCGCAGTTCCCGACTTGTAATGGTGAAAAACACTGAATCTCACTAAGTGACATTGTTTAATGCGGTTTTACGATGGTTCATATCTTAACCTAACCTAACATTCGCACTTGTATCTGAAAACGCTCTATTACACTGTTTCGTTCTCAATTACGATATTTGCATGACCTCACAGTTTTTCAGCAACTTATTACAGTACAGAACGCTGTATCTCGCTAAATGACATCATTCTTTAAGGTTTCACGATGCTTGCCTGCGCTTTAACGAGAATATCACAACATGGCAGTTTCGCACTTGTAACGGTACAACACGCAGTATTTGGCTTGTTCGTGCCGTTTTGTGTGCTTTCACAACATTTCAGCAAACGCAGTCTTGTACTCGCAATAAAACAACACTATCTCGTTAGATGACGTCGGTTTTGGTGGTTTCACGACGCTACCTAGCCTAAACTATTATAACTCAACCTAACATAACCTTCGCACTTCTATCTTTAGAAAACGTTTTACTCGCTACTTTACAATGCTTTCTACAACATTACGACGGTTCATGCGATTTAACATAAGATATAACAGTTCCCGACTTGTAATGGTGAAAAACACTGCATCTCACAAAGTGACATTGTTTAATGCGGTTTTACGAAGGTTCATATCT